>NW_024070208.1:30885421-30924497 GCF_014754425.2 Oryx dammah | reverse complement strand
GGCCAGGGAAGCAAAGAGCCAGGGGAGGTGCCCAGAGGTGCACCCTCGGCCAGGGAAGCAAAGAGTCAGGGGAGGTGCCCAGTGACACAGTACCACCGATCTGACTGGGTGTCTCTTACACGCTCTACCGTAAGAGATGCTCTGCGTCATAGACTGATTTCTGAAACAGACATTAGAAGGGCGTGGAGCAATTCAGGGACCGCTTCGCACTCCGCTGTGTTTGTTCTTCAGCCTCCCTCCCTCCTGTTGTTATGAAAATCTCACTTGTGAAGACTTAATTTCTGATCCGTGTCCCTGCTAGCTGGACCAGACATACCGCTGAGACTGGCCCTGTGCAGAACGATCTCAATTACGTGGTGTGTAAAACAAGGCGCAGATGTTTTTAAAACCCATCCAAAATCTTCTAACCTCAAAAGAGAATTTATCTGCATTTCCACTTAATGTGTATATTAACAAAACTCCCAACTTGGTGGCAGAGACTCGGGTCAATGTCACTAAGAAGAAGCTGCCATCAGCTGTGTTCAAACCCTGTCTGCAATTTTAAAATTCTGTACCAGCAACTTTGTGGGGAAAATTCATTATTTAAGGGGGTGTTTTGCCGGCTGGTTGGGTGCAAACCACCTGAGCTGTCTCCAACCCCAAGGTGCAGTGAGCATCGGGCCTGGTTCCTCCATGTCGTCCTGTCTGACGAAGGCCAACTCTCCTTTCTAAATGGTCGTCCATTTAGAAGAACGAGTCAGAAGAACTCGTATTCCTGGGTCACCTGTACAAAAGCCCGCAGCGCTAACAAAATCCTACTCCACAAACACGCAAACGCCTGAGAGTCTCTTAATTAAACAGCGCATAACTCAACCTATTCAATAGGCCAAACCCTATGTGAATATCTGAGAAGCCATTTTGACCAAAAAAAAAAAAACCCAGATGTCTGCATCAATTAAAGAAGACAAGAAAACAGGGGGATGGGAGAAAGAGAAAAGGAGGGAGCCTACGCCTCACCCCAGGCTCCCAGACCCCCTCCCGATGCACCCGACGTGTGACCATACCTGTGAGGATGAGAATGATGATCACGGCGAATATGTCCGGATTCTCGGCCAGCACCCCGGGTGCGTGCAGGGCCATGTGCGTCCGTGAGAACTCCGCAATGGGCTTCCCAATCAGCTCATCAAACGTTGCGCTCCAGGCCCGCGCTACACTCGAGGTACCTGCCGAGAAACACCGTCAGATGGAAGAGAAGGCAATAGTCAACACAGCGCCTGTTGTCAACATCTGCAGGACCCGCAGGGGCTCACAGCCTGTGGGTGCTGGGGAGCAGGGGACCCCGCGGCAGCCGCTGCATCCCAGGACGTGCTAACTCAGAAGGGAGGGCCGGTCGGAGTCTGCAGAGAAGCCAGACGTAGGGCCTGGGACGAGATGCACTCTCCATCACAACCAACAGAAACGTGTGTGAGTGTGTGTGTGTGTGTGTGTGTGTACTTTGTGTTTTGAACCTACGTGTAGCTGAATCATAGTAAAATTTAACAAAATAACACCATCCTGTCCGCCAAGAGGCACTCTGACAGTACTGACCTCTATTTTATTTCACTGTAACAAGAAATCCTGGGGACAGACAATGCAGGGGACCTCACAACCCGCCCCTGGGCTGCAGTAGGCAGTGGGGGCCACGTTCCTCCCTGAAGACCCTCAGCAGCGGAGCTGACAGGGCCTGCCTCCTGGAGGGGGCCGGGGGACCAAGGACAGTGGCTAAGGGCTGGCCCCCTCCCCTAGCAGCCAAGTAGCTGGCTCACCAACCCCTGGCCCCGCCCCTGCCAGAGTCAGCCACCTCTGCCGCTCTGTGCCAGCCCTAGGGGGACCACGGGCCCCGAGGCTCTGACCGCACGGAACACGCACAGGTGTGGAGTCCAGCACACCCCACCACCACCACCCCAATGGCCAAGAGCATCCGACTGTTCTCTCAATCCAAATAACACGCGTCACTGCTTTTCCAGCAACGCTTCCCAGGAAATGCTGCTAAAGTTCCAATCACCACAAAAGGCGTCTTCCTTTATTTGTAAAGGGTGCCCTGCTGGTGACTGTCACCTGTTGGTTTAGCAACGGCAGGAGCTTCATGCTCACCGTTGTTTTATTTGCAGGCAAGCTCTCTGGAAATGTAAAGGCCCTTTTAAAGTAGCCACATTCCCACCAAGAGGCTGGGCTGTCAGACTGGGTAATTTCTAATTTCTTCTTTGTGCTTTTCTGCCTTTCTTAAATTTTTCTGTATCAGTGATGTATTTACTTGAGTAATCAGGAAAAAGAGAAAGAGACGAGGTCCTTTTTTCACTCGCTATGAGCGTCCTGATTCTGCGTCTCTTTGTGCTAACGGACTGGCCTCTTGGGGGCTGGGCTTGTCCCCACTAGGGTCCCACATGCTTGGTCGTTAAGAGCCAGGGCAGTGGCACCCGCGGCAGGCCTCCACCTTGCACCAAAGGCAAAGGGAAAACGTGCATCAGTGAGGGGAGGCGGGAGGTGCCGAGCTTGCGGGGAGCCAGACCCCATGGGTCTGGGGAGCCAGGCTGGGGCGGGAACACCAGGAGGGAGGCGGGGCCCGGCCCCAGCGCGGAGACCTACCGATGATGTAGGACAGGATGAGGTTCCAGCCGGTGATGAAGGCCCAGAGCTCGCCTACGGTGACGTAGCTGTAGAGGTAGGCCGAGCCCGTCTTGGGGACCCGCGCGCCAAACTCGCCGTAGCAGAGTCCGGCCAGCACAGAGGCCAGTGCAGCGATGAGGAAGGAGATGACGATGGCGGGGCCGGCGTCCTCCCGCGCCACGGCCCCGGCCAGCACGTACACGCCGGCCCCCAGCGTGCTGCCCACCCCCAGCGCCACCAGGTCGAACGTGTTCAGGCATCGCGACAGCCGGCTCTCCTCGTGGCTGCAGTCCACCACCTTCCGGCGCAGCATCTGCTGCCCGATGCCCATCAGCATAGTGCACCCCATCCCGCGGCTGCAGGTCTGTCGAGGGGAGGACAGAGGCAGGAGCTTCGTTAGCGCTCTGCTCTCACCCAGGGACCCCTTCACTGCAGCAGGTGGGCCACGCGGTTCTGCACTGTCACTGGCCTCTAAAGCCTCACCTCTCACAATCCCACCACCTGTGGGCAGAACACCCACCCACAGCTTCCTGGCCTCAGGTTTGACCAGCGGGAGAAACACCCAGAGGCCAACCCACCCGCTGATGGGACTCTGGTCTCTTGAGCCCCGACACTGATTTCAGTTCCCAATCGAGAGCCTTATCCAGGCAGAAATAGCAAGAGAAGCGCAATTAAGCCCATCGTTCCTGCTGAGAGTCATACAATTCACCAGGAAAAGTAAGCTGTTACTCTAAGGGTATGGGCTTCCCAGGTGGCTCAGATAGTAAAGAAGCCGCCCACCAATGCAGAAGACGCAAGTTTGATCCCTGGGTCAGGAAGAAACCCTGGAGAAGGAAAGGGCAGCCCACTCCAGTATTCTTGCCTGGAGAATCCCAGGGACGGAAGAGCCTGGCAGGCTACAAGTTCATGGGGTTGCAAAGAGCTGGACACGACTGAGCGACTAAACAACAACATTCCAAGTGTGCTGTTGTGGAAGGCAAACCAAACTAAATATGAATTTAACTATCAGAACCCAGAGGCCTTCAATGGCAGTGACAACACTTTTCAGACCTTCCCGGGACCAAGCAGGAGCCAGGCTGTCTCCAGTTTAACCAAGAGCATGCCCAGAGCAGAAAAGCATTGAACTGTTACGAGCTAGGGCCCCTTGTAACTGTCGCTACTCTGGGAAGCACTTTTCCTCTGCACCAAAATGCGGGCAGAGTGCTATGTGATACAGTCCAGATGGTGCTCACAGGGTCCATTCATCGACCTTCACAGGGACCTTATCACTCCATGGGGCCCAGGATGCCACCCACCTCCTGAGCCACATCCCTGGTCAGCATCCTCTGGGAGACGCCAGCCAAGCACAGGAGAATTCGTCCCGAGGGGGCGGGGCCTGCCTGGAGCCCCAAGGAGGGGGAGTCAGAGACCCTATCCTTCCAAAGAGGACAGTGTGGGAAGCGGGAATCCTGAGAGAACATCCCCCAGGCCAGGCAGCCAAGGTCGACAACAGTAAGTGACAGGCTATAGTCGAGCGTATGATGTGATGAGAAGGGCCTTTACCTCGGAGAGCCTCCTCCCCAAGGCCGTAACCTCAGGCTAATCCCAAGAAAAGTATCAGACAAATCACAGAAGAGGAACTCTCTACGAAGCACCTGCATTTCGCTCCTCGTGTGTGCGCGCACATTCTTTCTTTAGTTGTGCCCAGTCCTCGGGTGTCATCAAGAACAAGAGAAGTCCGTGAGCTGGAACAAAGAGGAGGAGCCTCAGGAGACAGGACACTAGCCTAGAGGACGGGATGAGGCCCCGGGATGGGAGGAGGACGGCGGGGAAAGCTCAGGAAGTCTGAACAAACCACAGACTTCAGCTGTATCCATACCAGGCGGTTGGCCACAGCAGAAATATCACGCTAGTGTTAAGATGCTAATCTCAGAGGAAGCTGGGTGTAGGCACGCAGGAACTACCCTCACAGCTCCTGCGAACCTAAACGTGTGCAGAGACAAGCTACCATTATGACTCTGAGCCACGGGAAATCCACCTTGATGGCCAATTGGTGTTGACTGACCTACCTCACTTTGCTGCAGTTAAGTGACCGGAAAGCGCAATCGTCTCAGTGGAGACGGGAGGTCTGGTAGAGGCTGTACTTAACCACCTGGAACCCTGGACTGCCTGCCCACACCCCTGTGGGCTGGTCCCCTGCCCAGCTGCGGGCCAGGCCCCCTGCAAGTCACAGAGGGATGGGTGGGGGTCCTCTCCATATTTTATCTGATGGGCCAAGAGAAGAGAAAAAAAAAAACAGTTTCTCGAGACTCAAAGTTTTCAGCTAGAATGGAGAATAAACTTCTCCGGTCGGAAAACCTTCTTGTAAAGATGAGGAAAAATAACGCAGAGAGCCAAGAGTCGAATGGGGTCACGAGCTCGGAAGGTGCAGGGGGGCCAGCTCCATATCTGGGTCTGGCGTTGTTGGGGGGGGTAGGAAATGATATCACCCTTGGTGAGGGGGGCGGAAGTGGGAGGAAATGAGGGAAGATGACCTTATTAGTGGAACAGCAGGGGAGCAGGAAAGTCAGGGGTCTGATAAGAGCCGAGAGGGCAGGGACAGAACAAGAGACAGGACAGAGAGCACCAGTGCCCGGGATGCTTGCGGCCACTCACTGGCCCGTTGCTGGCGCTTGGTTGGGAGCCTCAAGCCCTGAGGGGTCCCAGTGAGGCGGCCGTGGGGGAGCAGGTGCTGAGGACCCGCCAGGGACCAGCACTGTCTAGGAAGCCCAGGGTGCAAGTCCTCCTGGTCCTGCCTTCTTCTTTCTTCCTTCCAGGATTTCCCTGAATTCATTCAAGCCAGACTATGAACCACAACAAAGTCTATAATAAACCACTGCTTGGATAACAAGTTAAAAGGGAAGATGCACCATTTCAACACCACCCTCAGTGGAAGGGCTGTGCCAGGGACGGTGGGAAAGGGGTGAATAACTTGGCAGCATCATCTCGGGGAAAACCCAGAAGGGAAGTGGAGCCTGAGAGCACCTGACCACCCGCCCTGCTTCTAACGTGACTGGTAAATGGGACCGACATTTAGAGAGAGCAGGCACCCACTCCCACCTTCTCCTCAGTTCAGTTCAGTTCAGTTGCTCAGTCGTGTCCGACTCTTTGCAGCTCCCTGGACTGCAGCATGCCAGGCCTCCCTGTCCATCACCAACTCCTAGAGCTTGCTCAAACTCATGACCATTGAGTCGGTGATGCTTTCTAACCATCTCATCCTCTGCCATCCATTTCTCCTCCTGCCTTCAATATTTCCCAGTATCAAGGTCTTTTCAAATGAGTCAGTTCTTTGAATCAGGTGGCCAAAGGATTGGAGTTTCAGCTACAGCATCAGTCCTTCCAATGAATATTCAGGACTGATTTCCTTTAGGATGAACTGGTTGGATCTCCTTGCAGTCCAATGGACTCTCAAGTCTTCTCCAACACCACAGTTCAAAAGCATCAATTCTTTGGTGCTCAGCTTTCTTTATAGTCCAACTCTCACATCCATACACGACTACTGGAAAAACCATAGCTTTGACTAGATGGACCTTTGTTGGCAAAGTAATGTCTTTGCTTTTTAATATGCTGTCTAGGTTGGTCATAGCTTTTCTCCCAAGGAACAAGCATCTTTTAATTTCACGGCTGCAGTCACCATCTGCAATGATTTTGGAGCCCAGAAAAATAAAGTCTCTCATTATTTCTGTTTCCCCATCTATTTCCCATCACTAAGTGATGGGACCAGATGCCATGATCTTAGTTTTCTGAATGTTGAGTTTGAAGCCAACTTTTTCACTCTCCACTTTCACTTTCATCAAGAGGCTCTTTAGTTCTTTTTCACTTTCTGCCATAAGAGTGATGTTATCTGCATATCTGACATTGATATTTCTCCTGGCAATCTTGATTCCAGCTTGTGCTTCTTCCAGCCCAGCATTTCTCATGGTGTACTCTACATATAAGTTAAATAAGCAGGGTGACAATATACAGCCTTGACGTACTCCTTTCCCTATTTGGAACCAGTCCGTTGTTTCAGGTCCAGTTCTAACTGTTGCTTCCTGACCTGCATACAGGTTTCTCAAGAGGCAGGTCAGGTGGTCTGGTATTCCCATCTCTTTAAGAATTTTCTCCTAGATGTAGTTTTTAGTTCATAACAAATGGATTCTCTCCCCAAAACGATAAAAGCCAAGTGCAAAGCAAAGACAGTGCAATTGAACAGCACAGTCTTTCCTTGGCTTCCCAGAGTAAAGTGACCCAGGAGGCTAGAGCGAGCACCATCTTCCTCTGAAACACCACTCTATCCTGGGCTCTGGGAAGGGCTGGTCCATAGTCCACACACCTTTCTCACAGGGGCTGCTGTCTGGGGAAGAAGCCAGCGCTGCCAGAGTGCCTGCACTGGGACACCTGGCAAAGGACACGCAGGGGGACCCCTTCCGAGAGCCCACTGACCTCACTATAGGCCGAAATGAGCCCCCCTGGACACTGCAGCTGCAGGGAACATGCCACACGCCCCTGGTTATCCCTTCTCCATGAACCCACTTAACCAACCCTGGGGACCCAGCACCATCTTTAAAATAAAGGGGCCGGGACACTGAGTTCTGTAAATTTGGACCCACACACTGGACTGCAAACACACGTGAAAGGGACTTTCTGGTTGAGACTCCCTGGACATAGCTGACTTCTTGTAAGTGGGGAGACAGCAGCCATTGTTTCTCAGGAAGAGTCCTGGGCTGGAGGAAAGAGCTCGGGTGCAGTGAACAAGAGCATAGCAGGGCTGGCTGTTTGCTCTTGGGCTGCCTCTCCTGCACGCCCTCTCTGTCTGGGGAAAGGGCAAACCCAGTCCCCTGGAAACCGCTGGGGCAGGAACGCAACCAGTCGCTGCCGAACCCCAGGGCTGAGAGTGCGGACAGCATGAGTGCCGTGTCCAATTCTACTTCCCAGCGGGGAGAGACTGAGATGCTCACTAACCCCGCCCCGGGCTTACTTTAAAGTAACGTCCTTTCTTTCTCCTTGGCAGTAACGGAAAAATCTGGGTTTTCCAGGCAGCAGCATCTGTCAGTATTGTGCACACATTACCCCACAACTCACGTTCATGCCTGGACTCCTGAGCTGCTCATTCAGCCAACAGCTGAAAACAAATGAAACTTCTCCATGTAAAACCAATCTAAGCACGTCAGCCTCGCCAGTGTCAGGCTCGGACAGACTTCCTGCAGTCAGGATTTACGCAGAAAGTCCCCAGTATGCATTGAAAGCATTATCTGGAAATTACGTTATCCTGTCTCCCAGGGAGTAATTTCTGCAACAGTCAAGAGCTATACTTTCATTCCAGTTTTTGACAGGAATCCTATAACGGCAAGAGCTTTGGCTCTCTCTCACTCACGACTCACGCGTTATGAAAGAATGTCCTCTTAGAAAGCAAAGGAAATCTGTCCCTTTCCCACAGAATTTCTAACTCCAAGTTTGATTCCAGTGATCACTATGTAACAGTCGGAGCAAGATGGCCCAACGGGTCCAGACTGCTGAGATAAAGACTTTAGGATGCGGTGTTGAAGGTGTCTGACAAAGGCCGGCAGGTGTGAACTGTGTGATTTTTTTTTTTTCACTCAGATTTAATGACAGTCCCATTACCAAAAAAGAAGTTTGATGGCTTCACAGAGGGAGGGGAAGAGGTCACAGACGGAGGCTGTGATAGACACTAAGTTCATAAATCCTTTGGAGAAAGTCTTAACATTGACATTTTGTTCTTCATATGTCTTTTTTTTTTTTTAAGTGGTCATTACATTTGGGAGTGGTCCCAAGCAGGGGAGTCATGTAGAGTAAACCCTGTCATTCCAGCAGGAGACAGACGCGCTGAGGTCCACACAGGACGCTGAGCGGGGACAGGCGGTCCCCAAGTCCCCTTCAGCTACGTGGGGCAAGGCTGCCCAGGAGTCCTGAAGGCTCTGGAACGCCTGCAGCTTTAATGAGGAAGGGAGCAGAGGTGAAGCCATCTCAACCAGACGTGGTCCAAAACGAGAGTGTTCCAGGTCACGGGCCACGGTGGAGGAGGAGAGATACAAGCAAGGAATGCAATCTGCGTTGAAGGAAGTTGTTCTCCAAGCCAGATCCACTTCCCCCAGGTGTCAGGAGGCCCAGGTGCAAGAACTTTTAAATTAAAAAAAAAAAACAAGGATGGAGGGGACTGGTTGACACAGATGAAGACCCAACACGTGGGCGCATGGAAGGAGGTTAAGCAAACGACAGAACTGAACTGGTGCACAGCGGGGCAGAGGGGAGGCGAGGGGAGAAGGGGACCACAGGGTGGTGAAGGTTTGCAGTGGCTAGGGGGCTAGCCACACCCCCACGTCCTCGCTGGGCAGCGGGAGCCCATCCACCACCCATGAGATGTGATCTCAGGACTCGGACTCTCTTAAAGTCCCCCAGGGTCTACACCCGTCTGACCCCAGGCAGCGATGACAAGCTGAGGGCAGAACGGAACTCCTCCTGAATTTAGCTCCTGAATTCAGCGATCTCACTCCTGGAATGATGCCCTGGGCTGACACAGCCAGGCTTAGGGAAAAGCAGAAATGGAGTCCCAGCCGAAGAGGCAGAGAGTCGGGGCCAGTAACTTGGTGGAGGGCATGCAGCCAACCAAAGATGGGAGTCGGGGCTCAAACCCATGCCTCACCGCCTGCAGAGCCTGCTCTGTCCTCTGAGTCAGGATCCCCAGGGCCCCGGGGGTGCAGAGGGGCTTGGGGGAGAGGCTGGACAGCTAACTGGCAGTGGGCGGGAGGGTGGTGGTGGTGCAAGCCCCCATCTCGGAGCTAAGCGTCCACACGACCAACCAGCAGGGCTGCATCTAATCGCCTCTGCCCCCAGCACCTACGAGGCCCACGAGCAGAACATACGGGACCAGAACACGTACAGGGCCCATAGCTCACACTCAGTACGATCAATGACTTAATTTCAGGGAACTTAACAGGACACTGGCTGGACGTCTGTCCTTCACCTTAGGCAACATCTTCACCATTGACTTCAAAGACTTATGAGGGTCTGTCCATCAAAGGAGATCTCATTTGCTGAATATTCAAAGGTTCAAGTCACCAAAGAGTCCGGTTCTATTTCTCTAAATGAATACACATGTAAGAAGATGCTATTTGGGTTAAAATTCAGCCCAAGCAACAAGGAGTTACCTCTGAGGCCTTGAAAGTTTCCCAACAGTTCCTTCTGTCATGGGAGGTGCTCCACTGTGGGGACAGCTGGGGTCCCTGTCAACTCTGCCCAGGGCTCCTTGGGTTAAACTAGTGCATGTCTCTGGGGCCTCAGTTTCCACATCTGAAAAATGGGGTGGCTCTCTGGTCCTGCCTTGACAGATAATGCACAAGGAGTATACTAAGACGGCTTCCCTGGTGGCTCGGTAAAGAATCTGACTGCAGTGCAGGAGATACGGGTTCCATTCCTGGGTCAGGAAGATCCCCTGGAGAAGGGCATTGCAACCCACTCCAGGATCCTGGCCCAGAGAATCCCATGGACAGAGGAGCCTGGCGGGATACAGTCCATGGGGTTGCAAAGAGTCAGACACAACTAAGTATACACAGGCAGGCATGCTAAGAACCAAGTTCTTCCCGGCAGAGTCAGCACTGGTTCTTTTTTCTAAGTCTCAGCACCTGCCCATCGCCTCTCCCTCACAGAAGCAAGGCAGACAAATTCCGGCAGCTTGAGGTCCCCATCACACAGCAGGCCAGGATGCCTGGCCTGACACTGTTAACGTTTCCGGCTTACCCACACACAAGCTTGTCCACAGCGTTTGCCCAGATCCAAGAGAGACAGCAGACAAGAAGCCAGTGGATGACCCAGTAAGTGCATCCTCACGAAAATCAGATAAAATCTAGGAACGCTTCCTCCTGTAGCCAGCAGGATGTGACTAAGAGTCTTTTTGTCTCCCAACAGTGTTTTCATCACCAGGGAAGCTGTGCTTTATCAAGATACACACCCCAGTTCTGTGTGTAGAAATGCATTACAACAGAAACCTGTGTTTCGTGAGGGGCTCAGAGCTGCTCCGACACGTACCTTAGTGCTTCTCAGTTCTCTGGGATGGAAAGAAGCAAACATGCTCCACCTGGTTCACTGAAGCCGGTGACGGACAAACTCTGTGGGCAGGCCCAGGGGTGGGGAACGGGCCCCCTGCTCAGGGCAGGGTCCATGAGCCAGAGCCCAGCAGGGGCCTGGTCCTGAGTAGGCGGTGGGTCCGGGGGTGCTAGTGAGGGGGCTTTGTAAAGCTGTGTGTGTGAACTGTGGACACTTCGTCTGGCTCTCCAGACGAATGGAAATGTCTTAAATAAAGATCCCCCAGGATCAGAAATCAGACTTACTGGCAGAACACTGTTTCTTTAGTTCTCCAGGCTCTAAGGAATCCTGAAAAGCATATTAGAGATTTCAGAGGCTCCTTCTCCAAATGTCCTCTTTCACAAAGCGCCAGGACAGCCAGCCCCTGGAACCAAGCAAGGCGGGGACTCCTGCCCAGCGGATCTGACCTCACTGCTCGGTCACAGACCATTATTTTCCCATTTACTCAGTTACTCACTCAGCAAACTCTCACAGACTCACCTACTTACCCATAAGCCTGGGGCCACTGTAATCCTCAAATTCCTGTCACTTCCTCCCTTCCCCTAGTCTTCCCACTGCCACAGGCTACTCTGAAAACACTGAGAATTTCTAGAAAATGCACTGACTCAAAAGTAAAGTAGCTGTGAGAAGTCAGGGACAGCTTCCCAAACCGACCCGGAGAAGAGACTCTCGGGAGCTGGGGTCCTGAAAGCAACACTGCACACCAGCTCCTCGCCACACACACACACACGCGGGTACACCTTGTCCTCACCAGAGACCAGCAGAGGCACAGGCCTCCCTCCTCTCCCAGGAGGATGGATGGACCCCCAGCCACAGTCACCTCACTTTAAGTCGGGAGCCAGGATTTGGACCCACATCCTCTGACTCCAGGAGCCCTGTTCCACAGCAGGTGCCAGAGCAACACGACTTTGACCAAATGTACTCTTCTTCCCGCTTGACAACACTCAACTTTGTCACCCTATCTGAAATCCCACAAATAAGGCAGTCACATGGGTTAAGACAACCTCTTTCTGAATGCCACTACGCCTGGCAAGTCCAGTCAATGAGTTACTCACACGGTGGAGTGGATCTGCGTCACCCGCCCACTTCCCGCAGCCGCTGGCCAGGAGCCACTGGCTTTGAAGCAACAGGCGCTTTCTCTGGGTCTGAGGACAAGGAGGTAACTGGGGCAGCAGGGCCCAGAGGGGCCTCAGGGGAGAGTTCTGGAAAGCACACAGAGGGCAGGGGCTTGGAGAATCATGCGGAGGAAGAGCTGCCAAAGAGACAGATCAAATATTGCATTGGGAGAGTCCGTGTCTCTGAGCAAAGTGGGAAGACAGTGTCAAATGAGTCTGGCAGCAGCCCTTGAAAATAACAGGAATACACACGTGTGAGTGTATACTCAGACTAGTGGAAAATAACAGGAACACACACGAGTGTGCGTGTATACTCAGACTGGTTGAGAATAACAGGAACGCACACGAGTGTGCGTGTATACTCAGACTGGTTGAGAATAACAGGAACGCACATGAGTGTGCGTGTATACTCACACTGGTAGAGAATAACAGGAACACACACGAGTGTGAGTGTATATTCAGACTAGTTGAAAATAACAGGAACACACATGTGTGTGTATATTCAGACTGGTTGAAAATTAACAGGAACACACACGAGTATGTGTATACTCAGATTGGTCTGGAAGGAGAATCATAGCAGTGTCTCTGGACAAATTACTGGCATTTTCGCCAGCATTTTAACATTCTTTCAGTGACTGCTTACTGTTTCTTAACTGAGGGGAAGGAAATCTCTTTTGAAGAGTCCACCTTGGAGGTACCTGGGTACGTGGAGCTTTATTACATTTTCTCTCTGCATACGTGCCCATTGAGAAATTCCCAAAAGCAAGAGAGAGGGTTTCCTGTTAGTCTGACCCAGGAAACAACAAGGAAACTCCTTTTGAGACCTGCACCCCCAGGGCAGCCCCTTGATGCTAAGACATAGCTGTGTACAAAGTCTTACGCATGATTAGATTGAACCATATGAAACTGTCAATATTCAGCTGATTTTTTTGTTAACTAGAAAAACAGCCAAGAGTAAAGGATTTGTACTAGGCAGTCGTGGACCATGTCCCTAGACATTTCTCTGAGACTAAATGGTACCATTTGGGACTTTGCCTGAAATCACAGAAGCTAATGAGAGTTCCAAAGAAGAGGTTAAAGGAAAGCGAAGAACAAAATGGTTTGTAGGTTATTCAAAACCTGGGAGAGAGAAACCAGCAGACACGTTGTTTCTGTGCTATCCATGGTGCAGGACATATGTGAAATTTCAGGTTCACCCTCCCCACTTTTCAGCAGGTCACACGCTCACCTGCCCAAGAGACAAAGCTCAGGCCCACCAGGCTGAACAGGCGAGGCTAGGCTGGGCTGTGGGGAGCGGGAAAGGCCAGGAGAGCTGCGGCTGGGCGTCTGAGGGATGCGCACTTGAGATGTAAACCTTTTACGTAAAGGAAGGGTTGAGGGCAGCAACCACATACCTCTGCGAGGATTAATCAGGTCTTACTGGGCGGGACAGACGCGAGGGGAGAGGGTCCCAGGCCGCCACCCGCCTTCTTTATTTGGGGAGTGAATCGACACGTTAGCCTTCGAGCAGGGTATTTTGATCCAGCTGACAAAGTGCCTGTGTGCAAGCAGATCCTCTGTCCTTTCCTGGGTTCCTGCATTTGCTCCATCCCTGTCCTCTCCTCTTGGAGCCCCTGGTTACCGTGGGGATTACCTGCGCGGGGCTTGCTGTGCAAGGATAAGCCCTAGCAGGAAACGCACATTTCATGACAGGTCGTGCTAGTGTGTGTACAACCTGCTTCTCTGGTGGCCAAGACTTCAGACACTCGCCCCCAAAAGAAAGCGTTTAAAGTCTGAAGGAAACACTGTGGCCCTCTTTCTGGCTCCACACCCCACCTGTCTGCAGGCCGACCCCCAAGCACCTGTTTGTACACCTTCCCAGCCTGGGGATTTCTGTTACATCACACACGTGGGGTACACATCCAGCGGGCAGTAACAGAATTGTCTCCCTCAGAGAGAACATGCCGCCATGGACCCGAAGTCACTCCGCAGCTTCGGGAGCAAGCAGCCAGGTGCACGAGGGCCTGTGGGCTCCGTAACGCAGGACCGACGATCAAGGGCCAGGAGAAAATGCACCAGAGGATCACAGTGAGGCCTGAGATGGACAGAGCGGCCAAGAGTGCGGACATGAGGCCAGGGCTGGCCTGCGGCCCTGAGCGTGAAGGATGGACGGTGGCTACACCGACGTCACAGGCAGAGCCCCCTGATGGAAGCTCCCAGGCAAAGACCTTGAAATAGGCTGTCCCTCCGGAATGCCACTGGAACCTGACCCCATTTTCCGGCCTGCGGTTAACTGGTTCCCACTTAGTGACGTGGGGAAGCTCACACATATGGGGCTCACCCAGAGTATCCCCCTGCCTGCAGGGAGGAGCTGGGGGGCCCTGCTCCCTCCCTCGGGGTCTCCACGTGGCAAAGGTCACAGCTGAGCCCCCAGTCCCCTGATGAAGGACTCAGCGAGGGCCGCTGATCCTGACTATGTGTGTCTTCTCAATGCAGCTCCACACTCAAAATTAAGAATATGAAGGGCCCAGAGGACTGTAGGAATGTGTGTGTGTGGGTGAGTGAGCAACTGCAGTTCTTTTACACACACACACACACACACACACACACACACAAGCCCCTCTGAAAAACTTTGTGATGAATGAAACAGTGACAAAAGTGAAGCCTTCATACTCGATGACCAGTTACTTATCAAATAATGACCTGAGCAACAACTGTCCAGCACTTACACAGTAGGATCCGTTCTCCCCAAACTACATCCTATGCCAGATGCAGATACAAGCAACAGGCGAAACTAGACCCACTCTCACTTTATTTATTAGGTTTTAATTTTTTGGCTGTACCACATGGCATGTGGGATCTTAGTTACCTGACCAGGGATTGAACCCTGCAGTGGAAGCTTATAACCACTGGACCACCAGGGAAGTCCCTGGACCCACTCTTATTTAAAGGGACATGAGGGACACGGAGATCCCCTGGCCGGCCTTGGCCTTCCCTGCTCCCCATGCCTGTTCCTGTCCCACCTTGCCCCCACCCCCAGACTCTGGGGCTCCAAGGACGGGCCTGAAATACACTGACCGACAGCTGGTTACAGCACCCAGGAACAAGCTGTGGGAGAACTCTTGAGTAGAGTGAAAGGCTGAGGACTGAGAGGCAGGGGGCCCAGGATGCAGACTGGAACAGGCCCTTGAACCTGAGACCGCAACGACTCCGAGATTCACAGGCAGACGAGGAATAGATGCATAGAGGCCGTGGCGTTGCGGCCGCCCCCGGGGCCCAGTCCCTCTGAGGACAGCAGGCCACGTGGACAAAGCCTCGTGTGCGGGGACACCTGCTCCCCACCACGCGCCCTGGACCGAAGGCCCTGCCGTCCCAGGACATCAAGCAGTCTGGATGAGCAGAAGTGCACACAGAAACTCAAGAGCCCACGAGAGTGAAAGACAAGCCTTTCAGGGTGAGACAGAAGAACTGACCGAGGCAGGCCAGTGAGATGTTAAAAAGACTTAGGGCTTAGCTGTCAGTTAACCTCAAAAGCCGACAGCCAATGAAAGGCCTAAATGAGTAACATCCCAGCACCAAGAGCAGACCCTCCTGCTGGACTGCACCTGGACTATGACGTAAGGACCGTCACCTCGTCACTGGGGGGGTCCCTGGTCCTGGAGCGATGGCGTCTCAGGAGGGTCGAGAGGGGGCCGCTGGCTCCTAGGAAGCAAGGGAAGAGATCACGTTAGACTCTATCTGGGGGCCCAGAACCTCCAAGCCCATGGCCAACGCAGGGAGGAAAGTTTCTGTTCAGCCCAGCATCAGAGGGCAGACGAGGTCCCAACGTAGATGGAGCAGCATGGGTGAGGGGGCAGTGTGGAGGGAAAGTGGGGGGGCACTGCTGAGGAGAACCCGGGAAACTGGACAAGACGGCCTCCAAACCAGGGGTCCCACCCAGCCACCGCTGCAAAGGTGGGGTCTCGTCTCAAGTAAGAACGGCAGCAGAGCATCATCCAGACAGGCCACGCCCACACATCAAGGGCACAGAGCTGGCCTGTGCATGCTCAGAGGCCCTGAGAGGGGCCAGCCGGGCAGTGAGTCCTCTTGGATGCTGGCACTGAGACTTCCAGGTCAGCAGGGCCAGCAGGGCCAGAGAGCCTCAGCTGCAACCTCCAGGGAACTCGGGACTCTAATCTGTGACCATCCGCTCTCTTGTCCTCGCTGGGACCGTGGCATGGCTCCAGTACTCTATTCGGTTGGCACTAAGTACCCGCTGGCCCCAGGGACTTCGGGGCAGGCCCCAGACTGCTCCGATATGGGTGGGCCCCATCACCATGCGCCTGCGGTCCCAGAAGGAATGGGTGCAGAGATGGCCAGCCTTCACGGGGCGTCCAGGAAGAACCTCCTGGACGAGACGCATCAAGTCCTCTGTCTTCCCAGCCGCAGGGTTTCTACTCTGCGCGCGCTCATGCCCTCATTCACTCAGGAGCAGGAGAGGTTTGGTTATTATGCTTCGTGACCCCAGCGAGGATCAGCACTGAGCCAAACACACACGTGAAGTTGCTCACCAACAGCTCCAGTTTGTGACTTCAGTGCAGTCAAGTTTCCAGCAGCTGGAATCATCTATTCCATCCCAACCAACACCTTTCGTCTGTTCACCCTACACTAAGATGCCATTCTTTGCCACTTCCTCTTTTGCAGATGTTCAGACCTACAGAAAAGCTAGCATATTTAGGGACTTTTCATCTACATATACCAACACTGAGCATTTTGCCATATTTGCTCTATCGTTGTGTACATGTACACTTTTCTCCCGAACCACTTGAGCGTGAGCTGCAGTAGCTACCGTGACACTTGATCTCTAAGTCTGCTGATAGCCCACAAGGACGACTCTCACCTACGTAACTCTTAATGCTGCTCTTACAGATAAGAAACCGAACATTCGCTCAACAGCCTCCGAAACCCAGCCCATGATCAAATGGCCAAAACTGACAGTATGTTGCCAGCCGTCTGTCACGTCCCCAGTACAACAAAGGCAGTGGGAGAAGCAAAGGTGTGTGAGGCTCAGGTCACAGTGCAGGGCAGATGGACACACGGATCCTTCCCGGGCACTGACGCACCCACGAGTCTCTATCTCGGCCCAAGAGAAAGAGGCAACTGCAGGCAGCCTCAAGAAGCCGACAAAGGCAAGGCACTGGGTTCTCCCTAGAGCTCTAAGAAGGTACACACCCTCCCAACACCTGGCCTGGAGCCCAGTGACACCTATTTTGGACTTCTGACCCGCAGAACTGAAAATAGTAAATTTGTGTTGTTTAAAGATTTTCTTTCTTTCTTTCTTTCTTTCTTCTTTTTTAATGCAGAGGCTTGAAACAAGGCTGGAATCCATCCAAGAGCTGGGGGCTGGGAACAAGTCATGGAGTCTGGGCGCCCAGAGCCACCATCAGATTGATATTTTAGGAGGAAAATCTTGGAATGAAAGGAACAGAATTGAGAAGGAAAACAACTGACGGCGTTTGGGGACAATGATAAGATTTGAACTATCAAAAAAAACCTAGAATTGTGGAAAAGTTGGATATGTCACCAAGGTCTCAGTTGATGGTTTCCCAAGACTTAGGAGTTTTCTGAGGACACCGGTGGTGATACTAACAAATGTGTTTTTAGATAAACTAATACGTGTCATGAGCTTCCCTGGTGGCTCAGACAGTAAAGAATCCATCTGCAATGTAGGAGACCCAGGTTTCATCCCTGGAGACCCAGGGTCGGGAAGATCCCCTGGAGAAGGGAATGGCAACCACTCCAGTATTCTGGCCTGGAGGATCCCATGGACAGAGGAGCCTGGCTACAGTCCATGGGGTTGAAAAGAGTCAGACACATACTGATCCATACCACCCACATAAGTAGAAGCTCCGTGGAGTTCTCCACAGTCTTTAGGACCATGGTGGGTTCTGAGATCAAACAGTCTGAGAACCACTGCTTTAGGGCTGCCCTAAGGCTTGGACACGGCCAGGCTGACACCAGCCCCCCAGGAAAGCCGCTCTCCAGCTTCCTCAGGCAGGGTGAAGCAGCCCGTGTCTCCCTGTCAGAGCCGCAAAGCAGGTAAGGGATGTTCAACTTAAGTGCTAGAGAAAGGCTGCCATACATTAAACCAGGCTGCGCCCACCAGGATTATTGGGACTGGCATGAACAGCAAGTAAACTCATTAGCACTGCTTTTCTTTACTCCAAGAATGTTCCAACCGATTTATTCTACTTCGGATTTAAAGTTTCACTTGTTAAAAGCAGGGTAGTGAGAATGCTACAACCACCTCAAAACTAAAGCATTTTATGTCACTTATTTCATCATAAATACAGCAGGCCGCATTCCAACACCACCCTGGACAGGCTCCCAAGGGCACAAGTGTGATCACGACACCACATATCTGTGCAACAGGGGACACCCGCACACTGATGGGAAATGTGTTTATGCAAAATCACCTGGAAACATCAGTGAACATATTTCCACTGAATAATTTATAAATGAAGAGGAATCAGGCCTTCCCATTAGGTACATTGGTAGGAACTACTAAACAGGTTTTTTTGCTTTATCTTATTAAAGATAATACACAACTTTTTTTGTTGGTATTGTTCAGTTACTAAGTCGTGCCTGACTCATTGCGACCCTGTGGACTGCAGCATGTCAGGCTTCCCTGTCCAGCTGAAGTAGCTGCTTTGCCTTTGAATGAGTCTGTGTTTTGTTCTTCAAGTCACAAGTGTCTTGAGTGTCAGACACAGTTGTGGAAACCAGGGACGCAGCAGTGAACTCATGAGACCAAAATTCCTGCCTCTGAGAATTTATGTACCTCTTATGATTGGAACATCTTTGAAACATATGGATGGATGAAATATCAACAGGAAGAACATGTTTCTGATTCATTAAAGCAATTCCATGAAATTATTAGAAATAAGATGAGCCCCAAATACACAAGCCAGCGCTCCATCCCACCAGGTCAGATCCGAGGGTCATGGTAAGGAATGAAACTACAGGAACATAGTTCAAGGCCTTAGGGGGGCTTCTGACAAGTCTTCTGACTCCAGCCAAGGACCACAGCCAGGAGCCCACAGAACAGATGAGAAACACCCAAGGGGACGCGCAGGGGACATGATCCTGGAAGCAGAGCATCTTTCGTTTGAAAAAGCAAACGTAAATTAAATTTTTCCTTTGGCGTGAAAAGTTTTGAAATTCCACCATGAAATTCCTGTTTGTTAAAGGGAGCATGGGCAAAGAGGCTGGCGAGCACTGAGAAGGAGTTAATATCCTTCCTGGTCCAGGAGAGAGGGGATGATGGGCTCAAAGCCCAAGTGCTGGACAGAGGCCTCAGGGTCTTCAGAACTGGGGCGGGGTGCCCTCCAGGCACCACCCAGGATCCAAAACTGTCCTCTGAGACCCTCGCAGTTTGTCCTGCCTTCCTTTAGGACCCTGTGGGATGGGCACCATGGGAGATGCGTCCAGAACTGACATCACGGCAGCTGTGCTTGCCAGAGCCTCGTGCTGTGACTCCACAGGGCCTTCCCGACCACAGGAACCTGGGAACCATCCCCTCTGTCCTGAGCCTTCCAGCCTTGAGGCTCTGCATTTGGGATTTACCCAGAAATGAGCAGACTGTAGTAACTGAGATAATACACTCGCGAGGGCAGACCTGGCCAGACCAGGAACCCAAGTGCTCTCTACACACCGTGGCCCCTGCCCTGCCCCGACCCACGCCGCCTGCCACCTGGATCTCCACCATGGCAGGACCACACGCACTCACTCACAGGTTCTCAGTGAGAAAGGACAGGCTTCCACCTGAGGACGGCGGGTGGGGGCTCATGAGGACAGGGCGTCTGACTGGTGTTACTAGTGGTTTCCCGGAGAAACTCATGGAGCAGACTCCAGTGTCCAATCTCCTGCAAGTTCTGGTGTCCACCCTGACGCCACCTTTATTTGGGGCCGATACCACTTCCTGCCCACCCCCTAAGGCAGCGACAACACTTATGCATAAAAGCCGTTTGAAGGACCTTACAACATATACAGATGCGTGTGGTTCTACAATGCCTACTGGGGAAAAAAATTACAAACTCTAAAGGAAATGCGGTCAAGGAAGCAGCAAGATGTCCATCCAACTCCCAACCCTGCAATAATTAAAATCACTGCAGCCTTTTCTGGAGCAAGGAAAGCCCAAAATCTGATGATTCACCCTCCCTCTGAGATGAGAGATACTTCACAACAAGATGACCGAGTCTTCCTCGACTGCACGCTGGCGAGGAAGGGAAACCCGCCTCACAGTGTGGGGCTGTGAGCAAGTGCTCCGCAGATGTGTCTATTTTTAATGAATTGGTTTTTAAAAATCTTTCAAAGTAATGTTTTAAAATTTAAAAACCTACAAACAATTCTGGGGATAAGCACATATTCACAAAGAAACCAAAACCTTGTCCCCAAACTAAGACAGAATTACTAAGAGGCAGGCAGATTAAGGGAAAAAAGTAAAAGATGAAAAAAATGAACTGATGACTAAGCTCCACTCCTTACAGCGGTTCTAAGACTGAACCTGGTCTTGAAGATGCGTGGGAGCGTGCTCACTGAGAGTCACATGAGATGCTCAGAAGTCAGATGGGCTGCTGGGAGGCACCCCCACCCCCAAGAGAGAAAGGAACCAGGCAGCATCTCCCACTGATGCTTCACAGGTGCGGTGTGAGGCTCAGAGCAGGTAAAAAGTTCAAGCTATTCTCAGGCTCCACTGCCGCCTCTCTTGTTATGAAAAGGTTATTGCATCAGAGTCCGAGTGAGAAAGAGGACCCCGGACTCTGAGATTCTGGATAAGCACAGAGGAGGCGGGGACAGCAGCTTCAGCCCTAGAAACGCTCCACCTGCCAGCCTGCAGCCAGCCTCGATTTGTTAACACCTGAGAATCCAAGTAACGGAATCTTAGACTCGACGACTTGGACAGGACCAAATGGCCGCCTGATGCAGAAGTCCTCGTGGACTGTAAAAGGGAAAAGTGAGCGGGGCAGGAAACGGGTGGTGGGGAGAGAGAGAAAGAGGGGCATAGAAAGCATGCAGGCTTTCCATTCAGTCATTTCCCTCCAACACTGCAAACACGCTCAGCAACCAGCCTCTGAACTCCACCGCTGGCCCAGCAAAGATGGGCATGCATCTGGGGGTCAGGTGTCTCCCCAACGAGGACAGCAGCATCATGACGGCTGACGCTTTTGTGAAGTGCCTACTTTCTCCCACTCGAACACAATTCCACTTCCAGAAAAGCAGCTTCATAAAGTAGGGGGAAACGCGGAGTTGTGTCTCAAACCTCTGCTCAGCTGACTAAACCTGCTCTGATGCTTCTGAAAGTCTACGTGAGACTTATAGGTCGCCCGGGGCGACAGGCCATAATGTAATTACATTAAAATCAGACACAGGGACGTTCTTCCCACGGAGCAAACCATCAGAGGCAATGGAAAGAAGAGAAATGGTCTCTGAAGACAACCTGCCTGGGTTTTGACCCCCAAGTAGCTGACTGACCTCTTGCAGGTTACTCTGAACCCCTACTTCCCCACTTCTGCAATGAGGAAACCACTGTTGAGCTCATAGAATTGCTTAAAAATAATTAGAAATTGAGATTATTATCCCTATAGCTACATCAAGCACTTCTTAAAAATCAATGAATCGTTAGGGAGACTTTCTCTGAATAAGGGACATAAGAAGAAATAGTTCCTTTTTGCTTCCTAGTTTTTCCAACTGCACAGGCTCCAGGCTGGCACTCTGGAACTTCTAGCCCAAACAGCTACGTGAGCAACACCAGCAGACACATGCAGCCGGGGGAGCCGCTATTTAAAGACATCCTCCCGTTTAAGTGAACAGCCATTTGACTGTGAATACCAGCCCTTACTGATATGCAGTCAGGCTTCCCCAGTGGCTCAGTTGGTAAAGCATCTGCCTGCAATGCAGGAGACCCAGGTTCGATCCCTGGATTGGGAAGATCCCCTGAAGAAGGAAATAACAACCCACTCCAGTATTCTTGCCTGGAGAATCTGATAGACAGAGAAGCCACGCAGGCTACAGTCTGTGGGATCGCAGAGAGTCAGACACGACTGAGCGATTAACTTTCACCTTTTCATCAGCCCTTACAAGGTGTGTCACTATTTTCAAAGAATCAGCTCATGAATGAGCTGTTAGGTCGACAATGACGCCTGTTCTGAATCTGGACATTTGTGGCTTCTGTCTGCCAGTGACTAACCCCAAAGAGTTTAATAAAACAGCATCTTTGCCAGTGAGGAAGTGACGTACTGCTGGAAAGGTGAAAGGGCTGCTCAGGAAGAATATGAACACAATATGCAAACTGCAGGGCTTTCTCCAAAACAAGCGGCTGAGAGGAGGCCTAGGGAACCTCAGGATGGAGTTGTCAGGGTGGGCCAGGGGGAGCCGGGCCAGGCATCCGGGCCAGGAAGGGGCATGAGGAACATGGAGTCCCAGGTGAGCGGGAGGAGGGAGCCAAGGTTGGGGCACCCACAGTCCAGGCCGACCCGCAAGATCTCCTCTCACTTGATGATGGTTCCCCCGTAAACACACACTTTGGCCCCACATGGACACACTCTCCTGAGACTCAGAAAATACAACCCCCCATGGCCTCTACACTCGGAATTCCCTGAGGTGCCCTGCCAGGGCCCAGGGAGACCTGGGCATGACCAGGAAAACACACCCGTGTGCAGGCAGGATGGCGTCTCCCCACCACACTGGGTGGGGCCCCCAGGAGGAGGGCCCAGGCTTCCCTGGTGGTTCAGACAGTAAAGAATCTGCCTGCAATGCAGGAGACGGCGGGTTAGATCCCTCTGTTGGGAAGACACCCCTGGAGAAGGGAATGGCAGCCCACTCCAGTATCCTTGCCTGGGAAAATCCCATGGACAGAGGAGCCTGGCAGGCTACAGTCCGTGGGGTCGCAATAGTCGGACGTGACTGAGTGACTAACACCTTTCACACAGGGTCCAGGGGAGAGGGAACTCCTCTCCCTCTGTGTGTAACTGTGGTCCAGGACCTCAGAGAAACCACCAATTTAACAGAGAATTAGCAGAAAGGAGACGATCATCAGGCGGCAAAAAAATCTGACCAGGTCTCTAAGCACCAGCAGAGTATTTTCTAAGACGGTCAAGGTGCACCACCAGGGCAAACAAACCACCCGAGAGGCGGGGACGACACGCCCAGCTTGAGAAGCTGCAAGGAAGAACGCACAGGAGGCCAACTGGGGGCCACTTCCCGAGCTGAGCGTTCAGGGTGCTGGCGAGGCTGGGTCACAGCCCTGTCTGCCGACTCTGCCGCACCAGACGCCCACCTTACTCTCGAAAATGACCACAGGGGCTCATGATTCCTTGCAACAACACAGTGCAGGATAAAGATGTCTAAAGGAGATTTTCGACTGAATTTAATAAAACCTGAGCAGCTGGTATGTCACAGACATGGCCCAGTTACATGATGTGAATTAGGCTGACACAAAGAAGAGGTGGGGATGGGGCGGGGGGTGGAGGCGGGGGCAGAAAGTTCCCTGATGCGACACAGAAGCCTCCCCCCGCCAGCCGCCACAGCCTCACACACCCAGCACCGCCTGGACAGGCCCACAAAGTGGACACCCCCCTGGCGGCTCCAGCCTGCGTGTGAACCCCTGGGCAGGTGCGGTCGCCACGTCTTCACCACACGGGAGACACCATGAGCTCAGACAAGCACCAGTCCCCCGTTCCCCGAAGGAAAGACTCTTCTGTGTTGGTTTCACCCCCTGAAAACCAGGTAGAGTGTCTTCAGTTCAGTCGCTCAGTCACGTCTGACTCTGCGACCCCATGGACTGCAGCACGCCAGGCCTCCCTGTCCATCACCGACTCCCGGAGCTCACTCAGACTCATGTCCATCAAGTCGGTGATGCCAACCAGCCATCTCATCCTCTGTTGTCCCCTTCTCCTCCTGCCTTCAAGTCTTCCAGTCTCACCCCTCTGATATAGCACCCTGCCCACCCACCCACCCCTTGCTCCTCGTTGTGAAGCCCAGAGACCAGAGGTGAGAGAGGTTAAAGTCTCGGACAAAACTGGGTTCAGAACACGGCGGGCGAGTGACTTGGTCTCTGTGGGCTCCCTTTTTCCCCACTGCAGGCTGAGGCCAGTCCTGGTCCTGGTCACCTCCCAGCTGGGGCAGGGTAGGGAGGAAGGGGTTAACACCACGGTGCCCGGAGCGCAGCTGGCACACCAGCACCGTCATGAGCACCTTCTTCATCCGTGTGGGATCTCACCAGCAGCCCCCGTGCGAGGTGCGCCGGAGGGTAAGCAGGTCCTCCAAACGATACCTGTTCTAGTCTCTGACGGGGTTCCGTAACTGACTAAGCACTGTGCAAACACGCGGTTTAGAAAACAAAAATAAGCTTATTGTTTGACATGTTTCCCTCTGTACCTGTTTAGATAGTTGCAGGTTTAAGGGCTACTGCCTCAAAATAAGTAAACTGACTTAAAACTATTAAGAATATATATACAAGGACATGAACTGTGTGAAGAAATGGACATACACATTATAAACAGTATTGAGTTTAGAACCAGTGACTTTTATTTCTGGGTCTGTAAACATCTCGGGTTCCACAGCGCTGACGGCCGCAGGGTCTGCGGCGCATGGGTCCGGGGCTGGCCGTGGCAGTGGCCCTCCTGATCCCCGCTGTCCTTTAGGAGCCGGGACCCGCTCGGGTGCCCCCTTCGCAGGTGACGGGTCAGATGGCTCACCTGTGAAGGGGGCTGCTGGGCTGAGACCACTCCACCCAGGGGCCTCTTCGCCTATCCGGCCCTTGGGCCCAATCTGGCCTTTTTTTTTTTTTTTTTTTCAATTTATTTATTTTTTTATTTTACTTTACAATTCTGTATTGGTTTTGCCATATTAATCTGGCCATTTTAGGAAAGGAGATGCTCTGTTTCACCTGCTCTCGGCGGGGCGGCCACGCCCACCGTGAAGCCCGGCGGAAAAGCGATGCCAGTCATGAGGCCGCTTTCCTCCTGCTGGGAGGTCTGGACGCTCACAAAGCCCTGTGGTTTGTTTTGCTAGACTGCACATACATTGAATGGAAATGTTTGTTTTCTGTGTCCCGCTTTACGTCTCTGCAGACGGGTGATTAAAGAGTAATTTCAAGGGCATTTTTTCCGCTCATCCCCTCTAACCTGGTTACACAGGCTGCTCCGCTTCCTGCCTTTTAACTTATGTTTCTGTCAGCGTATCATCCACTCTTCTTTGTTGACCTTTCCATGCACAGCATTGCTTCAAAACCCTTCTTCAAAGGAGAAGCCAGCGTGAAATGTCACCAGGAAGAGTGCCAGATGGCCAGTGGCCAGGGGCACCGGCTCCAGAGCTGAGCCTACCTGTGACTCGAGCACCAAAGGCAGGAGGCTGGACCCCTGGACCCACGACCGGCCACACCCACCCCCAGAGAAGCCCGGTCCACCGGCCCAGACCCCCCGGGACCCTCCATCCAAGAGCTGCTCACAGAGCACGCACTGCACGCACGCACGCACGCACGCACGCCCTGTTAGGAAATGCAGGCGGCAGGGAAAGCTCTGTGCTCCCTGTTCTGGAGGTTCGTTCCACAGAGAGAAAGGATCTGTTTAAAAAAATATACAGAGGGAACACACGAGAGGATGTCCAAAAGGTGGAGGTGGGGGAGGCTGGAAGAAACCAGCAAGGTTACTACACAGAAGAAAAGACGGCTCAGACGGGGCGGTGGGGGAGGAAGGACACAGAGGATGCGCTAAACCACTGATACTGGAGGCAAGAAACGGAAACGCGGCCAAGGCAACTGACGTCTCAAGCCCAGGGGACCGAGGACTATAAAGAGGCAACGTCAGGAGTACATTTCAGGTGCAAAAACCTAAGTTCCTGCTTTCCAGGCGAGGGTGAGACCCACACAGGATGCTGTGACCTGCCGTTCTGGCTCCCCAGTCCCCTCCGCTCCGGTTTATAAAATACAAGTGATCGGAGGCGCGTGACAGCCACGTGGTAGCCACATGGGGGCCCTGAGCAGCCGACTCCCCTGACATGGAGAAAGGGGTGTGACTCCGTGTGCCCCCTGGGGCCCCACCCTCCCCCCTCCCCCCTCCCCCCTCCTCGCTCCCCCCCTCCTCCCCCCTCCCCCCTCCAAACAAGGCCGGACCACAGGCGGGATGCCACTCACACCAGCCTGTCACCTGAGTAACGGCTCCGTGTAAGTGTGCCCCAAGTGTATCATGACTTCGTCCCACATACCACCCGTAAATTCTTTTTCAACATTAAAAAAGTGAATACTAAAATGCATCCATTGATTGTCTACAACTCAAGTTTCTCTGCATGTCCAAATTTAACTGGGCATCTGACCAGTCTTCTTATTTGCCCAGCCTGGTGACCTCCAGCCTGGTGTCCACAGCCCAGGCCTGAGCACCTCGCTCCCACCCCAGACTCTCCTTGCCCCTGACCCTCAGCTCTGACCCACAGACGGCCTCTCTGCAAAGGCCTTGCCCCACCCCCAAACATACTGTGCGTGGAGGACGCCCCCATCACAGACCCAGAAAAGGACATGATCTGCAGGAAAAGGGAAAACCGCCAAGTCTATGACTACGTCGGGGAGACGGGTGGGGGCACCTGACAGCACACGAGTGGGTCTAATTAGGAAAGACTGGCTAAAAGCGGGCAGTTTCAGGAGGGACGAAGTCAGCTGCTAAGAGCCTGGCATCCTCTCTAGTCGGCTTAATCACAGAAATGGGTCCTCGGCCGGCGGCCTGCATCTTCGCAGCATCTGCAGGGAACCAACCCCCTGGAACGTGGCCCACGAGGGCCAGCACTTGGGTGACTCGGCCAAGTGCCCGTGGCAGCCGACCAACGTCCGCTGAGTGAGCGAATGAGGGAGTGAATGAGCGAATCTGGACTTCTCGAAGATCTTCTTCAGTGAAATTTGAAATCTCATTTAATCATCGAAAAATCCAAGTCTAGGGTAAATCTTCCACTCCCTGGCACACCTCACCAGGGCAGCTGATATGCTTTGCTCTTTAACCAGTTTGTCAGCTGAGAATTACTTGTACTACAAGTTACAAGTGTCTGTGCTGGGTCTAAACCAAACAAACGAAGCCGAAACACCTGGTCGTCCACCCGACGAAGCACCTGTTAGGATTCACACGCAGAGCCGAGGAGCAAGGCCACCCCCTCCCAGACAAGAGAGAACCTTGGTCCCCAAGTGTTTTTTTTCCTACGGTCCTTTGTGTGACCATTGTAGCTGGTCTTTAGTTACGGGAGTGCTTAATCAAACAAACATCTGAGAACACCACAATTTTCTTATTTATACATAAAAGTATTATTCAACCCTGTTCCGATTTCCCTTGCTCTGGCTTGGAAAGTGTCCCAAGGACACCCTAGCCAAACAAGAAACTTCAAAAAAAAAAAGAGGACGACATATATTTTTAAAAGAGAGTACTGCACACTGTTTCCCAGATAAATCCCTGGTGTATTTTGAGTATCTTATAAAGAAACTTTGGCTCTGCAACTATGAACTTCCCATTCTGCTAACAGACCAATAACTTAGGGTTTACAGACACGTTCGAACCTGGACAGTGGACGCTGGGTGGAGCCCTGGGATACGATTCACCTGGTGTCCGGAAAACCTGCTCTTGCTTCTGCTGCTAAATGTTCAAGTATTTCATGATGAGGTTAAAAAAAAAAAAAAGGCTAAAAGCAAGTTTAATGTACAAATCTAGCCAAAAGTTTTTCATACCAATGTCTGAAGAATTAAAATTCAAAGGGGGTAATGCTGTTAGTACAGTAACGTGTCTTTTCAGACTCAGCCCAAAAGAACCGATCTCTGTCCTCGCATGGGGGACTCAGGTGCCAGCTCGGGCCATTCCCCTGCTGCCCTGCAACCTCCATTCTGAGCTGGAGATACATGTTTATCATTAATTTTCAGCAAACCTCATCAAGGCTCTGTGCTGCCTAGAGCTGCCGTGAATATGAGCAAACATTCGCAGGAAGGGCCGAGGCAAGGAAGACAAGACTCTCGACCGGGGGAAAGGCCCACACGACCATCTCAGTCCATCTCAGGGGTTGGTCATGCACCATGTCACTGCTTCCTGGGGCCCCCAGTCCCCGCTAAAGGCTAACAACACCGATCTCAGGTCAGACCTACAGGACCTCCTGGGGCTGCAGGATGCAGGCTTGGAAGCCATCTGGTGGGGGTCACCAGCTCCCCCGTGCCACCAAGGACCCATCCAGATGCAGGCACATGGTCTACCCAGATGACAAACATGCTGGGTCTGTGACATCAGGGAGTGAACGGAGGAAGGAAGAGTGCAGCCAATGGGAACCAGCACACACTGACCGGGAGCTGAGAGTGCAGCCCCCGGCTGACGCCTCCAGTCGGCCGCTCCCCCGACCCAGGCCCCAGACAGTCGGACAGGCAGTGTCCATCTGAAGACGCAGGTGCTGGGCTGGAACCCTTCCGGGAACACAATTCCCGCTCCTCCCGCCTCCACCCTGGCGGCTCTGGTGGGAGCCGCCCTCGCCCCGGCTGGTCACCTCCACTGCTGAATCTCTTTATCGATCGTGTATGTGCATGGTGGTCGCTCAGTCCTGTCCAACTCTGTGACCCCAAGGACTGCAGCCTGTCAGACTCCTCTGTCCAAGGGATTCTCCAGGCAAGAACATTGGAGTGGGTTGCCATTCCCTCCTCTAGGGGATCTTCCGGACCTAGGGGTCGAACCCAGGTCTCCTGCATGGCAGTCAGATTCCTTACCCTCTGAGCCACCAGGGAAGCCCAATTTAAATGCCAATATGAACCTTCACGAATTATCAACAGAGCAACACGAGGTCAACTCCAGAATTCAACTGCAATTCCATACCTAACACGGTCTGCTCTCCCGAGGCCTGACGCGGCTAAGGTGCAGTGACTCTGACAGTCAGACGGGGCCCCGAGCCTCTCCTCTGGGCCGCCCCCTCTGCAGCTGACTCTGCTCTCATGGTGACCTGGCGACGGTCCAGCCCATCTGGGTCAGGTCAGAGAAGTGAGAAGGGGGCACTGACTGTAGAGGAGTGGCCGGGGGTGGAGGATGCCCTGGAGAGAGCCAAGGAAGCTTCCAGGCTGTGGTTCCAAGAGCGGGCTCCTCATTCAGACCAGAGGGCTGTGCCCAGCTCGCCTCAGGGGGACCCCAGGGTGTGAACAAGATGACTCGGGTGGGCACCATGGACACCAAGTGTGTCCTGCTCCCCCGAAGCCCACGCAGTCCGGACTCGGAGTTCCAAGAACAGAAAGAAGGGTATCTCAGTCACACGGGGTGGCTCTGGCCAGAGTCCTATCCCTGCGGAAGCTCACAAAGCACGCTTTGTACGGGGGCCTGTCCCATGACAGCGTTCCCAGAGATTCAAGATAACCCCGGCCCCACAGGCCAGGACAATCACATCCTTCTCACGTCCACTTCTCCTCTTCCGCCCCCGCTCCTTCTGGGCCTATGGGTGACTAGCCGCGGAAAGCACTGTGCTTTCTTCCTTTACGCTGAGACCCCTGCAAGTCCTGACAAGGGCCCAGCCCACCGCCGGGGCAGGCCAGGAACCCAGGGCTCACCTTGCCTGCCGGGTCACCTCTCTCTTTGCTGGCACTGCCAGACAGGGCGCTCCCAAATCATCCCCTCCCAGCCCTCTAACATGCTCTGCTCCACCCCAAACAGAAGCCGAGCCTTCTTAGCGGTTTGCAGACTAGCAGTTTCCCCTCTCCTGTAACACAACCCTTGTCGGGTTCTGCCCAGAGAGCAGACATTCGAGACATCTGAACCACAGCTGCACAATCGAAGACTTTTTGCAGATCTGACCGTCTGCCATCCTCTGTCTTTCGCTGACGCTGACGCCACCTTGACCCCACAGCTGAGTGTGCACGGCCTGATGCAAGGGCGTGTTATTTTCACATGCACGCATCTGCATGCTTAAACAGGAGCACTCAGCCATCTCCAATCCTGTCCACCAAGGCAAAAACTAAAGGACCTTGGGCAGAAAGCCCATCCTTCAAGGGGTTCCTGGGTGTTGAGACCCAGGAAAGGCAGCCGGGCGTCCTGACGTCTGTCTCCAGGCTGGTCCACCCCAGAGGCAGCAAAGACTGAGGAGCAGGAGTGGATGGAAGGCGGCCTGGAGGCAGAGAGAAACCCATGTGTGGGACATGCCTCTCGCCTGCTACTACTTCCTGTGGCACTGTGAGGGCCCACCCACGCTAGGAAAGCAGTGATGCTTCGGTATCCAAGTCTGGTGGTCCACGTGGATGCCGGTCACCAGGTGGGGGTTTTTTTGTTGTTGTTGTTGTTTTTAAATAACAGCCACTCTGCTCCTTCTAGTCGTACAAATCACCCCACTCCATGTTTCTGGGCTCACACAGGCCAAGTGGCACTTCTCAATCCACACCTTCGCCAGCGTCCTAACTCGAGAGCTTCCGTTTTCTGCTGCATCGGATTTTTGCTGTGCCTGCTTTTACACTGTGGACACTAGACTGCTGCACGCAGCTCTTCAGTCTTTATATCACGGAGCACCACCCATTTCCTGCTGAGGGCTGGAACCCCCAAGGTGAGCATCCTGATCCGATCGCTTTCAAACCCAGAAGCAGAGAGCGTGGCCCTGAGGTCAGGGGTCAGGAGTCAGGGTCAGGACTTGCTCAGGGTCACTCCCTCTGTGGCCTGGCCAGCAGCAAGGAGGTCTCTGCACTTGCAGGCCCCTCTAACTGCTGGGGAGGCCTTCCCCGGGGCATTTGGAGAGAAGAGCGTGGTGAGTCTCCAGGCGGGACCACAGGGCCAGGCAGCAGGGTCAGAGGGTTCCAGCCCCAGCCCCTGCGGCCCTCATGACGCCACACCCGAACCCCAAGACGTCCACGACACTTCTCTTCCTGCCACAAGTCAGCCCTCGGCCCCTGGAGACGACCCGCGAGTAGGTGGGGGGTAGTCCGTCCTCCTCCACAGGCAGTCTTCACACCTTAACACATGTCTTAACCTCCTCGCTGGCTGCTTTCCTGAGCTGTCGAGACCAGGCCCCCTCAGCAGACAGACGTCCCCTCTGCCAAGGTAATGAGTGTCAAAAAGCAGAGGGATTATTCAGGGCCCAGCCAGAAGTCTCACCCATGTGACACACTGCTCATCCTAACACCTGGTGAGACACATAAATAATGCCCGTGTCTCCAGAGGCAGAAGAGTGGAGGAAGGCTGTTTTTAAGACACACTGCATGAGGCGCCGGGAATGAAATCTGATTTTGCCCGAAAAACAACACCGTAGTGGGACGGTATAAAAGAAGCTACTAATGGCCATGGGATCAAGGGCAGGGGTCAGTCCCCCACCTCGACCCCCGCCAGACCCTGCCACAGACACTGCAGTCCACAGCCCTCCAAGAACATCCGGTCCTGGCTCATGGTTTTTTATAGAAGTGATCACAAGTTCCAAATTTTAAAGAAAAAACATCAATGATGTTTCTATGTACGATTTAGCCTTCCAATGAACACATGGATTAATGAGCCAGATAATAAAGCAAAAATAAAACCCGACTACAACTGAATGTAACAATACTCCACTTCCACCGATGTGCCCCTTGCTATCTCCCCGGGAGGTGGGGGGAACATTTAGACTGAAGAATTCCAGTGGGGCGTCTCCACGGCACGTGCAGTGAGGAAACAGGCCGCCTTCAAAGTCTGCTGAGAAAAAACTGATCTGCTTGGTGGCCAAGCTTGCCTTCCATCCCCCAACACAAATCCATGCACCCGGCAAGATGCTCCCACCTGGACGGCTGTCAAAGATGGCCAAGCTGCCCCTAACCATTCAAAGGCCAGTGGCCAAGGCCACACCCCTGGGGCCTCAGGGCTGCCGGGGGGAGGATGGACCACACCTGAGCACCCGTCTGTTCCAGAAACTTCCTCTGAGGCCGACGGAAAGGAACTGCAGGGGCTTCGCACCTGCACACCCACCCAGGCCCACGCCCCACCGCACCAGGTGGCATCCTGGGCTGAGGTCTCAGGAGCAGGGGGCCCTGACACCATGCTCCCAGCCCGCCCCAGCTCCAGCAACACCGGACCCGTAACAAAAGGTCCTGACACCCCCTCTTCCATTAAGAACCTCCCAACTAGGAGAGAACAAGGGGCAGCCTCTCCTTAGCCCCACCACAGCCTCCAGGGATACCCTATGTACCAGTCCATGCCTCCTCCATCGCCACCCCTGGGATGGGCTCTTCTCTGGACAAAAACTTCCAGAGCCTGAAGACTAACCCTCTGCACACCAACCTGACCTAGAGCTCACAGGCATGTGTTCTAAACTCATTTTACCTCCTGAATCCTCAGCACAGCCTGCAACATGGGGGCTATTACTGTCCCCACTCTCCACATGGGGAAACAGAGACAGGGAGCTGCCGGCGGGCCCACACATGGAGTTCTTGTGGCTCTTTCTAGGCCGTCCTGTCCCCTCCCAGGGCCTCTCCTCGGCTGGAGCTCCACCCCTGCAGCCTGACTCACCACTTCCTCTCTGCTGTTGGCGGCAAACAGATAACCAGGCCGGTCAGAGATGAATGGGCCCTGGCCCCTCCCATCACAAGGGCGCCCAAATAAATGGTCCAGGAACAGCAAGTGCTTCGGTTCCTGAAAGGACATCTTTTGAGCGTCTGCTCCACACCACGCTCCACTCCAGGTGCCAGAGCCTGGCCTCAGGGGGACTGTGGTCCAAGCACCGCTGAGGTCTCCTCGATGAGGTCCAGATGCCGGGAGTTTGACAGATGCGGGTGACCCGAGAGGACGGGGAGCTGCTAGGAACTCTGCCCCTGGCCTTCAGACGCAGACCTGTGGCCCTGGGAGATCCCCGGGTCTGTGTGCAGGCATCTGAGACACTGGAGGGCTGACTTCAGGATGCGAAAGGCCCTGGGATCTCATGCAAACTTACACACTTAATGCCCCTGTATTCCTTTTCTCCATCCTGACGTCGCCCCTGCGGCCACATCTGCCCAGCCTGCACCAACACATGTTTCAGTTACGGGTGGAAGGCGAACTGTAGCAAAGAAGAGGCCACGTGGCACAAGGCAACGTGGGTCTCCTGTTCTGTGCACCATCTGCCCAGGCATGGTGAGGCCTGCCCCCTTGGTTTAAATTTCTATTATTACTCTGCAGGTCCAGGCACTAAAAGAGTCTGCATGGAGAGGGATGAAGCCCACGGGCCACATGCATGTTAAAATAAGCCGTGGAGCCCTGATGGCTGGAGGCAGTCTCGTGGGGAGGGCGGTTCTAGGAGAAGTCCCTGCACCATCACTCGCTGGAACTGGGGATGGTGCTGTTTCCTCCTGCAGAGCCTCAGAGCTCTCCCTCCGACCCAGGTGCCAGAGCCTCACCCGGGCAAGACAGTATTTCTGGCCTGGGCACAGCCACACATCTTGCTGGAAAGGGAGGCCCTGCCAGGGGCCGAGGGCACTGAGCCAGCAGCCCCCAGGAGGCTCCAAAATCTCCTGCCACCCAGAGGCTCTCCAGGCACTTCTGGGAGCTGAAGGTAAGTTCATGGTGGCTGAGCTCTCACCAGAACTCATCAGACCATAGACCCAAGAGTCTTTCAGGGATGAGGACTGAATCCTAGCGCAAATTGGATCTGATAATTTTCCAAAATTCTGCGTGCATCAAACTCTGACACTCACGAGATTCTCTTCCCAGTTCAATACAGATTACTCAAAGAACTGGGGAATGTTCTTGCCTAAAATCTCCTAAGACTGCCCTCGAGGGAGAAAGAAATGTCTTCCAACAAAAGTTTTTTCTACAAAGACCAAACTTGATGCTAAAAATTTGAAGTGATAGATTTATGGGGGACACATTGTATGCATGCTTGCTAAGTTGCTTCCGTCATGTCTGACTCTTTTTGGTAACCACATGGACTGTAGCCCACCAGGCTCCTCTGTCCATGGAATTCTCCAGGTATGAACACTGAAGTGGGTTGCCATTTCCTCCTCCAGGGGATCTTCCCAACCCAGGGATCGAACCCACATCTCTTACCTCTCCTACACTGGCAGGCAGGTTCTTTACCACTAGCGACACCTGGGAAGCCCCTAAGAGATATGTTATGCGATTACAATTACAGATTATCTCCTATTTCACATAATGTTAACATATATAACAGCATAGAATCAAGTTCCTGAGGATTCTTCTCAAATAGTAACAACAGTGGTGATGATATTTGTAACTTATAAATGAATTTTAATAAGACTATAAATTAAGCACTCTCAATTCTTAAATTTAATGAGAGGCAAAGTAAGTAAAATAAGTTATAAGAAACAAGAACAGATATTTGTACACTGTTTCAATAAACTAGTTAATTTATCCGGTTCCAGTTCTCTTGTCACTGTGCTTTTGTTCCATACAATCAATTCCCTTGATTTACAGTTGTTTGAAGAATTGTAACAATAAATTACATATACAGATTTTTAAATTACAGAAGACTAATTTTTTAGCAAAAAATTCAAACACTTCTCAAACAAGAGAACAAAATCCATTCAACCTTTTCAAGAAGAACAATTTAATGGTATGACTGCTATTGCTAATATTATATTTTCAATGCCCTGCTTAATTTTAATCCATCAAACCTCAGAGTCCAAAACTTAACGCATTCAAGAAGAGTGTCTTTTCTTACTCTTCTTCCCACAAATCCTCAACTCTGAAAGAGAAGGCTTCCCTTTCAGATGGGCTCTTCCTCAAATCACACTGAATAAAAGTCAAAGTGCTGAAATTAACAAATGTTTGGGCCATCCCTGGAAAAAAAAAAAAAAATCACACAGCCCAGCCAGGCCAGCTTCAAAATGCCAGCATATGGGGTCAGCTTAGGACAGAGTGACCCAGGTCTGCATCAGCAGCAAACCACCCCGGGAATGCACACAGATCCTGCCTTGTGCCCCTGTCTGCTTTCTGGGGAGTCATCACATAGAATAACGTCCACTTCAGTCAGAAAACCTCAGTCACCACAAAAAGAAACCTTTTTACCCTCCACTGTCTTTGTCCAAACCAGTGTGGACAGAGAATTCCTCCCAGGCCCCAGTCCAGACCCTGTAAAACTCCCGACACCAAGGAGGAGAGGAAGGTGGGCAGGCAAGGTGGCGCACCCAGGCTCAGCTCTCTCTGCAAACTTCGAGTCTCCCCCAGGGTTGTCTGTAAGGCCACAGAGAAGAGTAAGAATTCTCAGATCACATGCAGGTCCAAGAACATGTGCTGTGCCGGGGAAGGTTCATTTTCATCTCTATATAAACATGCGTGTCCCCGGGTGCGCACCTGAGCCGTGCCAGCTTATCTCCTCTTAGAGACTGAAGCCAAAGAACAGACAGCTGCCACCCTCAGAAGCACCTGGCCGCGGGCCACAGCAGCCCTTCCCCAGCCCAAAGGATGCCTTCCCCAGGGGCCTCCAGAGCCCTGTGTGAACCAGGCTCTCAAACCCAAGTGCTAGCATCCTTTGAAGGAGGAACGAAACGCCCTCACCGGAGCAGGCGCCAGCGGCCGTAACGTGCAGTCCCCGAGATCAGGGTCGTTCCTCCAAGTAGACCTCTGGAATGAGACACTGCGTTATTAAAGGACTTCCTACATCAGAAACACGGCGGCAGACAGCCTACTAGTGTAGCTTGGTAGCACTGATGCTCGAAGATGAGACGCTTCTGGCAAGTCAAGCAAAGTTCCCAACAACAGGACAGGTCAGGCCGGTGCAAAGAGCCTCAGACACAGAGCATGTGAGAGGCTGTCATCTTGCCCCATCTGTGAAGAAGCCTAGTGGCCAGACCCAGGAAAACCCCTTCTTGCAACAAGACCTGATTATTCCCAAAACAGAAACGTCACAGGATGGTCTGCACCAAAGCACAAAAGGTGGTACATGTCTGTACCAAAAAAAGCCCCAAATAAACCCCAAACCAAGATGCCAGGGCAGAGTTAATTTAAAATAATTTAAAATTAAATTTAGAATAATTTCTTGTTCTTTCCACTCGCCAAAGTGTTACTACATAGCTCAAAGGCACCCTTCCTTTTTTTTCTATCTTAGCATAGTTTATTTTTTAACTTTTTATTTTATATTGGGGTATAGCTGATTAACAATGCTGTGATAGCTCCAGGTCGACAGCCATACTCATACACATACTCATCCTTCCTGAAACTCTGCTCCCATCCAGGCTGCCAGATAACATTGACCAGAGTTTCCTGTGCTGTACACTAGGTCCTTGTTGGTTATCCATTTAAAGACATCCTCCTCCCCTGCCTTCGCCCTGCTTTAAACTATATTGCTGTTTCACTAATTATAAAAGTAATTCTTTCAACAAACATTTGCTAAGCACTCGTTCAGGGGCTACATGCCCAGCAGTGAACAAAACAAAGCCTGATTTTAAGTGTTTTCTTTCTGTACAAATACAGGCATCTCACTGAGATAACACTGAATATGAAAAACTGAATCCAAGTTTTTCACTTTTAACAGTAAAGTTTTTCCCATAAGATCAGATGTTCCCTGAAAACACCACTTTTATTGACTACGTAATATTCCATGTGGACAGTGTCATAATTTACCCAAAGATATATTCAAACGCTCACTGACCTCACAATAAAAACACAAACAAGAGATGCAGCTAAACCCAGATTTAGGACCTTAATGGGGGAAAAGGAGGATATACAACCTTACCGATCACAGACGGAGGGCAAGTACACGGTCACGGCTTCCCCGTGGGCCACGTTAAGGCCTAACTCGTGAATCTCCCTTTTTTATAAGCCCTACTCCCTCTTTGATCCAAGAGAACATTGTCTACACAGAACAATACGTTTTCATTTCAATTTCCCTTCTTTTCAGGAAAGGAAATGTTTGCACTTCAAAGGGTTCCTTTGAAGAGCAGCCTCCGGGCCCTGGCCCGTCCAGGTTAGGAGTTCCGCGGCCCCAGCGGGGCGTGCAGAGTCTGGGCGGCTGCCCACCGCAGCCCCTCTCCAGGCCAGCTCCTTCAAGGAGAGGGTCTGGTGCGGGAGAAGAAAAAACAAACATTGGAAAAATACTCGAGGCTTTTGATCGTGGCCTTCAGAGGCCCTTTCTCACACAGTGTGGATTTCACAGCCCGGGGAAACTGAGGCACAAAGCCCGGGGAGCCAGGTCCTACGAAACCAGCCCCACCCAGTGAGGAGGTCTTCTAAGCCGGCAAAGAGTGGAGCCCTGGGGGCGTTGCTGGTGATGATCAAGGGGACATCTGCCATAACTGAAACGCATGGGCGAGATCCACGCCTCATCCAGCAGTTTGGAACCTTCTCCGGGAACCTCAGCAAAGACTGGAATGCACAATTTAGTGTGTCCCCTTTTCTCTCTCCCCTATCCTCTCCTGCAGGCCCGTGCCCCTACCCTCTGCTGAGTCTGGGGAGCCAGGGCTGCAGAGCAGACAAGAGAGGGCCTGCAACGTTTCTTTTCAAGTCGTGAACAAGTTCTGGATATTAATAATGATCTCCACCCTTCCCCCCCCACCGAGGGGGTTAACTGCCTGTTCAGGTGGGCAACCAGCCAGGGGGTGGGCAGGGGCATGAAAGCTTCAGCTCCAGACAGGGCGCCCGCTGCCCTGGGGCCCCAGGTTTCTGCTCGGGGCTCCCACCCTGCGTGTTCGGGGTGCAGGTCTGAAGGATCAGGTCGCCCTGAGCTGAAGACTTCCGACCATCCACCTTCCCGCAAGCCCACTAACCTGCCGGGCGTTCGGCCTCTGCGCTGGAACCACAGTGGTGTTCATCTCCTCCTTCTTTTACTTTTCTGTAGCTTCCCAATTCTTCACAATAATGCATTCTAACTTTTAGAAACATTTTTTCCTTAAAGAGGCTTATAAGAGAAAATTAGACCACAGTTCCATTGAAAGAGCCTCTCCCGAAAAAGGGAAAAGAAAGAAACAAACTACCTATGCGCACATGTAAAGGACATTATTTGAACAACGGAAAGTTGACTGTGGACTGGATGACAATGTTATAACGTTAAATTTCCTGGTTTTGATGTCATACTGTGCTCACGTAAGAGAACGAGAATAACCTTATTAGGAAACACATTGAAGCTTGCAGGGAGGTAAACCAAATGACATGATGTCTTCGACTTATTCTCAAAGGGTTCAGGAAAAAATACATGTATGTGTGTGTGTAGATTAACCGATTGACAGATAAACAGAAAAAAGGAACAAAATATAAGCAACGGGTGATTTGAAAAAACTGAGGAGCACCTGTAACTCCGGCAACCTTTTTCTTTAAGTCGGAAGTATTATTCATGAAAAGTTGAAAAGTAAAGTAAGAGAGGAGAGAGGCAGGCAGGGGTGGGGAAGAGCCTCCCTACCCCACCTGGCAGCACCCCAGGCCTCACAGCAAGGCCAAGGCCCCGGCCACTGGGGCCCAGTCTCTCCAGGAAAGACGTGCCCTGCTGCTACCCTGGCTCAGACAGCCCCCGTCCCCAGCGTTCTGAGGGTGTCAAAGAAGCATCTTGCAAGGAAGGAGACCCCACCCCACCTCCCGCACTACCGAAGTAAAGATCTGGGCCCAAGGACCACTGCCACCAGCCTTGAGAAGGGCGAGGACGCGGAGAACCGGGAGGGAAACCACGCTTCCCTGCAAATCAGAGCCCCTACAGAGGGCCCCCCGCCCCAGCAGAGCTGGAGGGGGAGCAGAGAGGACTGATGCAGACCCGAGAAGCAGGGCTCCCCAGGGCCTGGCCGGAAGCCCCACGTCCAGCCAGCACTAGTGATGCCAACGCCGGACTGCTGCTGACCCAGAAAGAATGCGGCCCAGCCTGTGTCACACACGCACCAGCGCCAGGTCTGACCACCGGCCAGCACAGCTGTCCTGGGACTCCAGAGCTCCAGCTGTGCCAGGAGCCCCAGCTCAGAGAGAAGAGGGCTGCACTCCCAAGTCACGCGGGCAGATAGAGAAATAACGCGGGCCACTGTGTAGCAGTGGGACAGCCGGCTCCCACACCTCCAGGACTTACTCGGAACCCAGAGAGCCCGGGGGCCTCACATCTCCAGGTCCGTGTGCTTATCTCAGGGCCCAGCTCGTCCAGCGCACACGAGTGCCAGACCACAGTCCTGAGACGGCCGCAGCCCCAGACATGGGGTGACGCCCACGGCCCTGGGCACGTTCGGTGTCAGGACCCCGGGGCCAGGTCCCAGGGGCAAATCCATGCTCTGCCGCTTACAACCCACCCCTGTGCCTGTCGACAACTTGCATCCCTTCTCCGGGCCCGTCCCCATCAGCCAGCAGCTGTGAGCATTAAATAAAAAAACACAGAAAGCGCAG
>NW_024070208.1:30826516-30885021 GCF_014754425.2 Oryx dammah | reverse complement strand
TGTAGTCTGAGTCTTACTTAGCCCAAGGGCCTCTCCCTTCCTTCCTACTTGGTCTAAGAGACTTTGGTTAATGGTACTCGGTGGGCAGATAAAAAGATTCAGAGAAAGAGAGAGTTTCCAAGCCGACCTGAAAAGGTCAGCGCAAGCATCTTCACGGGTGGGAAGAAGATGGTGACAACCATGTGATGAAACACCAGTCAGACCGCGGTCCCTCCTTTCCCCTCGCCAGCATCCCCCATGATGGCCCACCACTCCACCCCACCCCACCTCACCTCACTCCTCTCAAGGATCTACATCACCCCTCCAGGAAGGAGGAAAAATGGTGGGAAACAGACGTGGCCCAATTTTTTAAGCCCAAAGCCCTCAGGGTAACTGGGACAAAATGTCTGGGATGGATGAAGGTGAACACCTTCCAAACAGACACACACGCACACCCTTTCTCACTCACACACACATATAGGCACGTGCACACAGACACACGCAGGCAAACAGTGAGAATGGGGCCGGGAGTTCTGCCTCCCAGAGGCGTGGAAAAAAAGTGGAAGTGTTAGTCAGTCCTGTCTGACTCTTTGTGACCCCATGGACCGTAGCCCGCCAGTCTCCACTGTCCAGGGGGTTCTCCAGTCAAGAATACTGGCATGGGTTGCCATTTTCTTCTCCAGGGGATCTTCCCCACCCAGGGGTTGAACCCAAGTCTCCTGCATTGCAGGCAGATTCTTTACCATCTGAACCAGCAGGGAAGCCACCGCGAGGCATGAGGAGGGTTCAAACCCAAGGTTGTGGATCTGAGATATGCAGAACCAGCCTCCCTGACACCAGGCCCTACACCACCCCCTGCAGTGTGGACACAGCTCCAAGGAGAAGGGACTACACATTAACATCTCGGGAAAGTGGGGGAGCAAAACAAAGCTGTTGCAGTTTTCGTCCATGCTGAAATCAAAGAATTGTGCTTTCTCTCCAATATAATAGCGAATATTTACATGAAGCACTTGGTGGGTGTCAGAGTTATGTGAGGTGCATAACCTGGATTATGGCCTCATTTAAATCCCCTCAACCCTACACAGTGGGTACTAGAAGTCAACTACTCTGCAGGCAATACAGAAAGGAATTTAAATGTGGCTCTGAGAAACATCTTAGAAAAAGGCATTTTAGAGATAAGCGGAGCCCACTCTGGGGAGGGGGGCCATGAGGAGAGCAGGGGTAGGGGGCCACCCAGGTTTGGCACCGTGAGTGGGTCTCGAGGGAGAGCCCACTGTGTGCCCAGCATGTGCGCAGCAGCCTCTACTCCTACGTAAGTGGGAAAGCACTTGGTTCTCCTACACAGCAATCTTATCTGCATAGATATTTGGAAGAAAGCTCTAGGGCAGGAAGACAGACTGTTAAGGACACAACTGCATCCAGAGGGGAAAGGTGATTCTGGGAAAAGGGAGAGAGACGGCGGGGAAATCCACACTGTCCTGCTTGACGCAGGACCTTGTTTCTCCCTCCTCTGTTTAAACCCTCCTCTTGGGAGCCTGTGAAGCCTTTCTGGAGCTTGACTTCTGGTTGCGCTTATCAGAGGAAGAAGCTGGCAGAGGAAAGAACTTATTTCATGAAAGACACTAAATGTGTTGACTTAGTACCTTTATTGGGCTTCCCTGGTGGCTCAGATGGTAAAGAATCTGCCTGTCAAAAAAGGAGATACGGGTTCGATCCCTGGGTCGGGAAGATCGCCTGGAGGAGGGAATGGTAACCCACTCCAATATTCTTGCCTGGAGAATCCCAAGGACAGAGGAGCCTGGAGGGCTATAGTTCATGGGGTCAACCCCAGTCCATAGGGTCACAAAGAGTCAGACACGACTGAGCAACTGACACTATAGTACCTTTATTCTTTCACAGAACACTATCACTCCTGTTTATTCACTGCATCATTACAAGGATGAGAGCGAGGCTTCACACGTTTGCAGGGGCTGGACCGTCCACAGGACCTTCCAGAGGCTGCACACAGATGCGACGGAGCTGGCCGCAGGGGCCTCGGGGGCCCCGTTCTTGGCAATGGACCACCAGCCCCAGCTCCTGGAAGCAGCATCCTCGCTTCAGGGCAATGATCTGAGGCTGCACTGAAGCTGTAAAGCCTCCGAACTCCACACTGACGTGGCCTCTTCCCCGAATCTACCACTTGGTGGTGCCCCCTCCTCCTCTGCTAGTGATAACAACCAGAGGAAAAGCCAAGTGACAGACCTGTGTATGGCGTAATGGGGGACCTCAGGTCAGAATCTATTCCAACATGTGGCCTGTGTCCCCTGGACGAGCAAATCGTGACGCCTTTGCAGGGAAATGAGGAGAGCAGCCCACCCAGTCCTTTCACCACGTGCTGCCCATTCTAGCAGCTTCACGCACTGAACCCCCATAGTAGGCTGTGACTCGCTTTGCACAAAGCGTCGGGGTGGCTGGTGTCAAAGCTGCTTTGGAATTTGGGGAGAATACGGGAATACGGAGAAAGAGAAGCCGCTGAAGTCACCACAGGGCTGATAACCTGCCACCAAAGAGGCTACTCTTCTCCTTCCCACTGGAAGTGACCTAAAACCTTGGGGGTGGATACAACTTCAGCCTGAAGCCCAGGACCAGCGGCCTCAAGCTTAAGAAACCCCTGGAAGGCAGGCGTCCTGAAAACCAAGAATGAAGAAGCAGGCCCACCCCATGGCCACAGTCCCGGTGTGGGGCGACCGACTAACCACAGCCCGGAAGCTCTCTGGAGGGCGCAGGGGAGCACAACAAGGAGGCCGGGCACCGCACGTGGCTGCAACAGGGCAGATGGGGCTCAGTCCTGTTCGTGAGCATGCAAGGGTCTGAGAAAAGCCAGCTGTGCCTTTTACAAAGTCCTTCCCAACACGCTCTTCCCAACCTCAACAGGACAGTGGCTCCGCTCTCCTGGGACCCACCTCTCCTGCCTCACCTGGATTCTTCCTTTAAATCCATGGACGGGGCGAGGACACCAGCCTACAGATGGCGCAGAGCTCAACCAGTCACATTTCTACCAGTTCCACCCTGTCCAAGCTGCCACCATCCAGCCTGCACAGAAGTGACACACAGTCACTCTTGATTGCACAGAAATAAGCTCAACTTGTGTTTCTTTCCCAGACCTGACTACCAGCCTCTGCGCTGGCCTCCCTGCCTCTGTGCCCGCCCCTTCCCATCTCTTCTCCACACCGGGTCTGAAGGGACCCTTGCCCTCTGGGACAGCTGCCCACCACTCTCCGCCTCCCTGAGAAAAAAAGTCAAGTCCTCCCGTCCCAGGGGCCTGCCCTCAGCTGGAGCAGACAGGGGCGGGCCCGTCTACAGATGCACTGCAGGTGGAAGGCTGGCCATCTCAGAAGATGCCTATGGCCCAGATAACTCCAGTCAAAGTGTTACTCCCTCATTCGTGTCTGACTCTTTGCGACTCCATGGACTACAGCCTGCCCGGCCACTCTGTCCATGGTATTTCCTAGGCAAGAATCCTGGAGCGGGTTGCCGTTGCCTTCTCCAGGGGATCTTCCCAACCCAGGGATCAAACCTGTGTCTCCTTATTGGCCAGCAGATTCTTTACCGTCTGAGCCACCGGGGAAGTCCAGACAACTCCAGGGTCAGAGGAAAATGTTTCTTCCCCAAACAAGGACACACTTATTCCGGCTTTAAATTCCTCCCTGGGATTAACAGACCAATACCTCCAAACACATGGTTAATAATGAAAGGGATTAATTTAATTAGACACAAGGCAGGGCCCTCCAACATAATTACATATTTTTACTGCCCTGAGTAGACAAGAAACTACAGACTAGAACAGTCAGTAGACATGTGTTTAATTCCATCAAAGAATGAAAGCTTCTACCAGATATAATTAACATGTGTCTTAAAAAGTAAGCTCCCCAAGGTCAGCAATCTCATGTTTCAAGCCCTGTTTTCCTTTAAAGCAAATAATTATATGCATAAGAGCATCCATGTGGCTCAATCCAGATTTAAACAACTGAGAGTACATTTCTGATCCCTATTCACTCTCGTCCTGTTCAAGTGAAAGCTCCTCTGGCACGCTTTAAATTTTATCTCCAATAATTAAACATGATCTTAATATGCTAAAACCTTTCAAAACTCTTTGAATCCATTGTTTACTTTGTCCCCCTAAGTTTCTATTCTGACTGTGGGACTTAAGGCCTTTCGTTTTAATGACAGAGGGCTGTGTTCAGCGTAAAAATAATAATTTCCACTGAGATCAACTAAAAATGTCAGGGGGGATAAATGTATCATGGTTTCCTATTATCGGAACCAGACACAAGTGGCAAGAAACTGTTAAGATAAATCCCACATAAATTGCAATTCAAATTAAGCACAATGAGGAAGCTCTGCCAGAGGCCAAAACACAGTTCTCCCGGGTCTCATGTTTAAGAGCTCATTTAGGGAAATATACCTGGGATGAAACCGCTGGCCCCCTCCTCTGTCCAGGAGCCTCAGGGTGGGTGCTGGGCAGTGTGGTTTTCTTCCAGGGGCACTTGCCTGGCTGTCCTAACCACACAGGTCAAGCACCTCTCCCCTCCGGTTCTCAGAGCCACGGAAAAGAGGGAAGACGGAGCGAACAGGGCACGCGGCGGTAGTACTACTACAGCGCGCGGCTGCTGTGTACACACACGTCTCAGGATGACCGCCGACCGCCTGGCCTGGGAAGTTTTCTACTACGTAGAAAGGAACACACCGAGAATAGGTCGTCTCGGTGAAGCCGGAACTTCCTCCCACCAGAAAAAAAAAAAACCATATGGGAGCGGTGATCACCGGCCGGAGAGGCCAGTTCGGGTCGCAAGGAAGCTTACCCGGTGCGGGGGTGGGGGTGGGAACTTCCCCCAAGTAACCCCCCGTGTGGGACCCGGTAAGAGGTGGAGGCAGGCCAGAGAACTTCCAGGGGTTCCAGGGAGGAATAGAGGTGGGCGCCGCGGCCAGCGCGCAGGGTGCGCAGCGCCGTCACCAACCGGCCACCTGCCGCAGGACCACCCCGCGTCCCCCCCCCCCGGGGCTGGCTCCGGACGCGCGGCCGATGACACGTTGCGGACCTCGTGGCGGGGTGGGGTGCTCCGCTGTGCGCCATGTAAGGGAAGGTCTCCCGGATGCCCGCCGAGTCCTGTGCGCGCCCACCCACCCGCTCCGGCCCCGTGACCACCGGTGCGTCCCGGCGCCCAGTGCCAGGCCGGGCACGCGTGGCGCCCACCCCCAGGCGCCAGGGCGCCCACGCTTACTCACGGGGTGTTGCATCATGCACCACGCCGCGCCTTCAGGGAAGCAAAATGGACTCCGTATCTGAGACAGCCGCATGGGCACCAGCCGCGCGCACCGCCCGCCCGCCTGCCAGCCCGGCCCTCGCGCCCACCCAGAGAATGCCAGCGACCCTCCGACCCCCGCGCGCGCAGACTGCGCGCTGCCCTGCCGCGGCCCCACTCAGCGCCGGGATCACCCCCCCACCCCACCCCACCCTATGAAGGTGACCCGGACTCGGCAGGCCGGGCACTCACCGAACTGGCAGGGCGGCAGGATGCGGGCAGGACCGTCGCTGGACAGACGCCCTAGCCAGGGCTGGACTGATGGACGCTCGGTCGGACAGAGGCGCAGCTGGACTGGACGGACTCTCGGCCGAGGATCGGCGGGACTGCCGGATGATCTGGCAGAGGCGCGGCGCGCGGGATCGGAGGCTGGGGTAAACGACAGCTGGTGGTCCAGCGCTCCGCTAGCAGTGGACCCGCCGCTCACACCTGCCCGCGCGGAGTGAATGAAGTGTGGAGGGCGGGAGGCATCCGTCGCGCGGGTTTCATCAGCCGCGCCCCGCGCCCGCCCTCCCCGGCGCCCGCCGCCCGGGCCAGCGGCCCGCGTCATCGCCGGGCACCAATGGCAGCGCCGCGCGGCCGCGGCTCTGGGGGCAGACCGCGGTGGGGGCGGTGCGCGGGGCGGGGCTCGGCTGCTTCGCGCGCGGGGCTGGCCTGGGATTCCCCCGCGGTGGGCGGCGCTTGCGGACGCGGCGACGGACGCCCCCCCCCCGCAGCCCCGCCCCCACCCCAGCGTGGACCAAGCTGGTGTGACACCCACCCCCGCCGGACTGTCCACCCCCGATCACAGGCACCAGCTAGCGGACAGACACCGCGCTCGCGGCCAGTTTGCCTCCTCTTAAATGAAAATACTTGGGAGACACGTGAAGGTGTTTTGGTTTTAAGTATTATTGTAAATCTTTTCTTTGTCATCGGAATATTTATGACTATTGCCTATTTTTAATAAATAACACATCCTCGCCCCTTGTCAGGAAGGACCAGAAAGCCCGAGTCCGCCTGTGCCCCGGCGGCGGGACTAGCTCCTGCCCTTGCAGGCATATCACCGCGGTTATTTCCGCACCTGCTGTCCCCCGGAGGGAGGTAGCAGAGACCGAATCACCCCCGCGCTCACTTCGCAGGCTTCCTCTTTGCTCCAAAAACCCAAGCAAGAACCACGATCTCTAGAACTCCAGTAACCTTTGACATGAAAGAGGTAAGTAGGTCATAAATTAACCCTCCCGGCCTCCTAACTTTGTAGGAAAGAAGGAAAAACCATAGCGTGGTGTCCACGACCTTTAAATCCTTTCCACACTTCCTACCCACCAGCCCCCCACCCCAAACAAATGTCCTTGGTCAGTAATGGGGGCTCATTGTCAGCAATATTGTCACAGAGTGATACACACTATTACTAGCCATTTATAAAGCTTGTAACTGCAGGGTGCCAGCTTCAGAAATGTTTTCATGAATGCATAAAAATAGGTTAGTATTTGCAAGGCACTTTGAACAGGGCTGGAGAATTCCATGGACAGAGGAGCCTGGCAGGCTACAGTCCATGGGGTCACAAAGAGTCGGACAGACCTGAGGGACTAACACTCACTTTCCCACTTGGAACAGTGCTGGAATCATAGTGACTGACTGCATAGGCGTTGTTTTAAAACAGTACATTTCAATTGGAACTGACGTGATGCTCTCAAGTTTCATTAAGGAGGTCTCCTGTGCGGAGGTTCTTCCTGAATCACAGTCTCCTTAACGCTGACACAGCCAAACAGAAAGAAGCCTGGTGTGAGTCAAGGACCACCCACTTTGCCTTTGCCCTTGATCTGGATTTGAATCTGAATTCTACCATTTCCCTTGTGGCTCATCTGGTAAAGAATCTGCCTGTAATGCGGGAGACCTGGGTTCAATCCCTGGGTTGGGAAGATCCCCTGGAGGAGGGAATGGCTACCCACTCCAGTATTCTGGCCTGGAGAATTCCAAGGACTGTATGGTCCATGGCATTGCAAAGAATCGGACACGACCGAGCGACTTTCACTTCTACCACTACATTCCCGTAAGGTTTTCTGCAAGCTATCTCACCTCTGTTTGGAATTTATAAACGTGTGTTCTTAGCGGAGTATCCCTTAGTGCCTGAAATATGATTGTGGAATTTTTCTTTTTAAAGTAAAACAGAATTTGATGGATTGTAGAGATGCTCTGCTTGTGTGGCCCAGACATGGAACATAGAGTTAGTATTTGTAAATTCTGAGATCAAGTGTTCCAGGTCCTGGTGGATGTATGGGTCATCGTAATCCAGGAGATTTTTGGCAATGTGCCCAGTTCAGCAGTCCCACCCAGCAGGCTTCACCTTCAGAAAAGCGATAGGAGACCCTCTGTGACAAGGCCCTCTAGCTAGCAGCTCCCTGGTAGGAAAGACTGAATGTGAACCAGCAGAAAACTAATTATGCTCGGAGACCATGTAGTCTCGAGACTGCAGGACCAAAGGGAGGCACACACAGCCAGGCCCTGGCGCTGACATCGCTGAACTCCTCACTGCAGAAGACCCATGCCTCTGTTGGGGTTATTTAGCAAGCTGTTGCTATTTCAGCATTTTCCCACAATTGTTCTCCTCCCTCTTGGCCCGTGTGCCTAGTGTGGAAGGTGGGAAAGCTATCGAGGTCCTCCGAAGCCTCCTTGTCTCTAACAGTGCAGTGTCAAAGCTGTGCTGCCAACACAAGGAACACTGGGCCTAGATGGGGACGAACACCAAGGTCCAACTGCAGAAGGCTGCTGTCCCCACTGTGAGCAGAGAAGCCAGTAGGCACAACAGCTCTCTGGCATCAGCTGGACGTGGCCGTGAGCCTGGGCTGCATCCCCTGTGAAAGGAGGGGTCAACAACTCAAACAACCCTTGACCTCGTCTTCTTTTCCTCTGTGCTTCTACTGTCCCTTCCTCCGCCTTCTCATGGGAAGATATGAAATCGAAGAAAGTGTCACCAGCCCTGGAGCCAGGTTTCTGATTCTCTTCCATTTCCCCTCAACCAGGAAAGGCCCCCACCTATGAATCCTGGGGTTCCGTGTGGCACCTGGAGACTGCTCCCCGGACAGATCATTGTCATTTGTGAAACTGTTAGTTGTTCAGTCATGTCCGACTCTTTGCAACCCCATGGACTGTAGCCCACCAGGCTCCTCTGTCCATGGGATTTTCCTGGCAAGTATACTGGAGTCGGTAGCCATTCCTTTCTCCAGGGCGTATTCCTAACCCAGGGATCAAACCCATCATTCATGGGACTTAGCTTATTCCTGCAGGGATTTGATTTGACAAAAACCATCCAGTTCTTTGGATTTCTAAAAGGGTGTGCCGCTTGGTATCGCGATACACCATTTTCAGTCAAACCTAGTGACTGGTGACTGCACTCTGAAAGCTCTCATCACAGATAACGCTTTCCTGCTATATTAGGGTAAAAAAGGAATGAGGTCTTAGCTCACCCTAACACCCCAGATGTTTCATCAGGGGCTTTCCTGGTAGCTCAGATGGTGAAGAATCCACCTGCCAATGCAGGAGACCTGGGTTTGATCTGTGGGCTGGGATGATACCCTGGAGAAGGAAATGGCTATACTATACTCCAGTACTCTTGCCTGGAGAATCCCATGGACAGAGGAGCCTGGTGGGCTACAGTCCATGGGGTTGCAAAGAGTCAGACACAACTGAGCGACTAACAGTTTCATGAATGACAATGATCTGTCCGTGGGTTACAGGCCACGGGTGTGCAAAGAATCAAACACGACTGAGCAACTAACACTAACATTCCAGATGTTTCTAACTTAGTCAAGCAAAAGTACAACCTTTATGCAAAGACGTTTCAGGTTCTAAACATTCTGTCCATATTCTTCGACATCCCTTCCTACCTTGAGCTTCTGTGACCTCACGGTCTTAAGAGTAGGTCTCCTAGTTTGCCTTTTGTGCTGAACTTCCCTGCTCAGAGCATGGGCCGTCATGGCAATAGTGCAGTGGCCTAGAACACAGACAGTAGAGACAGAGCGTCTGTGGGACTGGCACCAGGTAACTGAGGCTCTCTGGGCCTCAGTTTTCTCATCTGAAAAATGGGGTCTCTAAGGAGCTGCTGAAAGAGTTGAGATAATGAGAGCCCCCTGTGAAGTGCCTAGCTCATAATAATATGACTCTATAAAGGCTACTGATTACTGTTACTATACACATCAATGATTTTCACCTGTCACATGCTCCACTGATACAAGCAAATACCAGAGGGATGACTTTATCAGCACTTGTTTTATTCTTTGACTCCTAAGAGCAGTCACTAAGGAGGGGTGGGGGGGAGCCACAGGAGCAGTGGTATTTACAGATAGCTTTTCACGGTGCACCAACAGCACACCCTCCCTAAGTTGGCACGCGGGTAGGAACTAGCCCACAAGCCCATCTGCAAGAGCTTTGCTAGAATCCAGAGCATGGGCAACTCAGAAGAAGGACATTACTGCGAGCAGGCTCTCTCACATGCTCCACTGTTGATGTTTGGTGCCAAATAATGCTGTGTTTTAGGGGGTCACCCTGTGCATGGAAGGGATGTCTGCAGAGTCCTTGGTTTCTACCTACTGGTGCCTTCCACAAGCAAAAATGTCCCTCGATGTTGCAAACAGCCCCTAGAAGGCAGAAATTGCCCTCCCCCCTTTGAGAGCTGCTGGCCTAGAAGGACGTCTGATCAGCTTGCACTGGGTGCTGGACGAATAGAAATGGTGCCATCCTAACAGGCAGGGTTCAATCTCAGCTGGTCGGCGCCAGTTCAGCTGGACCACTGTTTACCCCTTCTAATGGACTGGTGCCTACAGCATCATGCTTGTTAAATATGCTTCTTATAATTCCTGCATGGTGGTGAGCTCTAGCTAGGGGTTTCTTTAAAGAAATAAAGATGAAAGCAGGTCTTAGTTGTTCATGCAACAAAGACAAAGTTCATTCCAAGACCATCATGGCAGTACTTGCCTGGTGGTCTAGCAGTTAAGACTCCACCACGCTGCCACTGCAGGGCACATGGTTGGCTCCCTGGTCAGGGAACTAAGATCTCACATGCCAAAAAACAAAGGGTGGGGGGAACATTATGGTGGCTAAAAGTAGTCAAGTGGAAATTATTCTACCTCAAAGGCATCCAATTATTCCCCGATATGGACTTCTCATCCACCACTACCTTCTCCCCCATCTTTCCCAATCATCATACAGAATGACATTGTAGACAGCTTGTCATGAAGGATGGTCACAAGCTATTCATCTACTTTTGGACTTTTGCAGAGCAACTTTTACAAGGTGATTCTCCTCCAGGTGTCTCTGTAAATAGAAATACACCACTTTTGATGACGTACCTTAGGCTCCGAGGAAAGGTACACAACCCATATTTCCCTAGAGGATGGCTTCAGATTTTGGGTCCCAGAGTGCTGGCAGTGGGGATGGCCACCTGTTATTAAAAGACAGGCATCCAGAAGTGTTGGCCCTAATATCTGATCTGTGTCCATAGAAGTCCCCCAACATGGGATGAGGGGGAGGGGATCAGTCAAGTAACTGGGGTACCTATGGATTCAGGACTAAGGGAAAGATGAGGGAAAAGTCAGGTTGTGTTACTGCCTGAAATGAGCCCAGTTGTCAAGTAGAATCACACAGCCACCATAAGCAACAATCTGGACCACGTGTTCCTCCTGTGTTACTACCATCCGGCTCCAGCGACACCTCCGGGCACACCTTCCTGCCCCAGGTAGGGAGAAAAGCCTGGCATCCAACTGTGCTGGTTTTGCCACACAGTTCGAGGACACCATGCCACAGGCCAGCACTGCCTGTGTTCCCACTGCCCAGAGAAACTGTTCTCATTTACCGTTCTTTTAATCAATCTCCTCCCCCATGGACTGAAGGATGCCATATGAGAAAACTGGCTGTAAAAAGAAAAGCCCTTCCCTTTCCAGGCCAGCCTTGACCCGGACATGTGGACTCTCCCCTTTGGTTGGTTGCTTCCCAGAAGTTTCCACACCAAATTGCTTCATGCAGCCCAACCCCACACCCTCCCACTAGGTCAAGCTTGATAACTCAGCACAGTAGTGATATCAAGCTGGGACCTCTGCTCTGCTTGTTTTGAGAAGAATATTCTTTCTCTTATTAAGTTTCCTATGTAAGTGTCACCAAACAGAGTTAGTCATTAGTTACCCTGAATAGCTTATTACTTAACCATTGATCATTCATCAGGCTGACTGAGTAGTGTTCTAAGTGATTGTCACAAGGAACAAAGAAACATAAATTTCTTCTTTTCTTTCTCTGGGGTTAGGGTAGGGGGGTGTAGGGCGGAGGTTCTCTGTTCTCATATAGAACTCTCAAAGTTTTTTTTTTTTTGGTACGTATTTTTAATATAAATTTATGTATTTTAATTGGAGGCTAATTACTTGACAATATTGTATTGGTTTTGCCATACATTGACATGAATCCACCACGGGTGTACATGTGTTCCCCATCCCGAACCCCCCTCCCACCTCCCTCCCTATCCCATCCCTCTGGGTCATCCTAGTGCACCAGCCCCGAGCATCCTATATCATGCATTGAACCTGGACTGGCAATTCATTTCACATATGATAATATACATGTTTCAATGCCATTCTCCCAAATCATCCCACCCTCACCCTCTCCCGCAGAGTCCAAAAGACTGTTCTATACATCTGTGTCTCTCTTGCTGTCTTGCATACAGGGTTATTGTTACCATCTTTCTAAATTCCATATATATGTGTTAGTATACTGTATTGGTGTTTTTCTTTCTGGCTTACTTCTCTCTATATAATAGGCTCCAGTTTCATCCACCTCATTAGAACTGATTCAAATGTATTCTTTTTAATGGCTGAGTAATACTCCATTGTGTATATGCACCACAGCTTTCTTATCCATTTGTTTGCTGATGGTCATCTAGGTTGCTTCTATGTCCTGGCTATTATAAACAGTGCTGCAATGAACATTAAGGTACACGTGTCTCTTTCAATTCTGGTTTCCTCGGTGTGTATGCCCAGCAGTGGGATTGCTGGGTCATAAGGCAGTTCTATTTCCAGTTTTTTAAGGAATCTCCACACTGTTCTCCATAGTGGCTGTACTAGTTTGCATTCCCACCAACAGTGTAAGAGGGCTCCCTTTTCTCTACACCCTCTCCAGCATTTATTGCTTGTAGACTTTTGGATCGCAGCCATTCTGACTCGCATGAAATGGTACCTCATTGTGGTTTTGATTTGCATTTCTCTGATAATGAGTGATGTTGAGCATCTTTTCATGTGTTTGTTAGCCACCTGTATGTCTTCTTTGGAGAAATGTCTGTTTAGTTCTTTGGCCCACTTTTTGATTGGGTTGTTTATTTTTTTGGAATTGAGCTGCAGGAGTTGCTTGTGTATTTTTGAGATTAATTCTCTGTCAGTTGCTTCTTTGCTATTATTTTCTCCCTTTCCAAAGGCTGTCTTTTCACCTTGCTTATAGTTTCCTTTGTTGTGCAGAAGCTTTTAATTTTAATTAGGTCCCATTTGTTTATTTTTGCTTTTATTTCCAATATTCTGGGAGGTGGGTCATAGGGGATCCTACTGTGATTTATGTCAGAGAGTGTTTTGTCTCTGTTCTCCTCTAGGAGTTTTATAGTTTCTGGTCTTACATTTAGATCTTTAATCCATTTTGAGTTTATTTTTGTGTATGGTGTTAGAAAGTGTCCTAGTTTCATTCTTTTACAAGTTGTTGATCAGTTTTCCCAGCACCACTTGTTAAAGAGATTGTCTTTTCTCCATTGTGTATTCTTGCCTCCTTTGTCAAAGATGAAGTGTCCCTAGATGTGTGGATTTTTCTCTGGGCATTCTATTTTGTTCCATTGATCTATATTTCTGTCTTTGTGCCAGTACCATACTGTCTTGATGACTGTGGCTTTGTAGTAGAGCCTGACGTCAGGCAGGTTGATTCCTCCAGTTCCATTCTTCTTTCTCAAGATTGCTTTCACTATTTGAGATTTTTTGTATTTCCATACAAATTGTGAAATTATTTGTTCTAGCTCTGTGAAAAATACCATTGGTAGCTTGATAGGAATTGCATTGAATCTATAGATTGCTTTGGATAGTATGCTCATTTTCACTATATTGATTCTTCCAATCCTTGAACACGGTATATTTCTCCATCTATTATCAAGTTTTTAAGTACTGTGTGAGGAGAAGGTGGAGAGAGTAGCATGGAAATATATACATTATCATATGTAAAATAAATAGCCAGTGGGAATTTGCTGTATGACTGAGGGAGCTCAAAGCCATGCTCTGTGACAACCTAGAGGGGTGGGATGGGGTGGGAGGAAAGTTCAAGAGGGAGGGAACTTGTGTATACCTGTGGCTGATTCATGTTGATGTATGGCAGAAACCAACACAATAGTATAAACAATTATCCTTCAATTAAAACTAAATAAAAATTATTTTAAAAGCCCTATATGCAAAATGTTGACATAGCAGTCAATTTAACTGTTGACTTCCTAATTAACTATGGGTGGGATTTTTTAAAGTAAAGGAAAAATACCTTGATTGACACTATGGCAACTTATGTATGTTTACAGTGGCGCCTGACCTTCCATCTCCCCATTCATGGGATGTACTGCCATTCAAAAGGAACAATTAGATGCAAATAGATGTTAGCAGATACCTGACCAGCACCTCCACTTATTCTTATACTCATTCACCCCTAAAGAACGAAAGAGCACACAAATGCCTGCGGCAGCCAGGTTCCCATCCTCTCACCTGGCGAGCATCCTCTTGTTCCACCTCTGACTCATGTCATCACTGACCCCCTCATCTGCACATCTTTCCTCGTCCAGCCCCACTCATTCCCAGCATTGACTGCCACCTACCCATCACAGGTGATTCCTCAGGAGCCTTCTTCTCCAAGATGGGTACCTCTCCTCACAGTGAGCCGACCTTTCCAGGCTGGCGTTAGCGTTCCACCCACATAAAGGAAGGAAGCAGGCCATGGGAGACCTTGTGTACCAGTTATGACTCGGTTGTTTTTCTGGTGCCCGAAATTATGCACAGAGCACCCAGGTCTAAAGCAAACACTTATCAGATGAAATCAACAGCGACTGAGCATACCAGATGTGCGTTCTAACTGTACTATGGTTCGACCATTTTGTTTTGCTGTCGCACAGTCTCTAACGATATGGAGATCATTCATTTTGCATTCTCTCCTGTGCCGCACGCGTCTGGTAATAAGGATAAACAAACCGGCTCTCCTGCCCACAGGTCAGTGTCTGGGAAAAGGCGGGCTGCTGATGACTCATGACTGGAATCTGTGTGTCCGCTCACCTCGCCAGCATTGCTGGACCTTCAGCACCCACGCTGGGAACTTTCCCTGTTCTTTCCGCTCCAAAGACAACGGAAGAATATATATATGTGAAAGTGAAAGTCGCTCAGTCGTATTGGACTCTTTGCGACCCCATGGACTTATAGAGTCCATGGAATTCTCCAGGCCAGAATACTGGAGTGGGAAGTTGTTCCCTTCTCCAGGGGATCTTCCTAACCCAGGGATTGAACCCAGGTCTCTTGCATTGCAGGCAGATTCTTTACCAGCTGAACCACAAGGGAAGCCCAAGAATGCTGGAGTGGGTAGCCTATCCCTTCGCCAGTGGATCTTTCCAACCCAGGAATCAAACCAGGGTCTCCTGCATTGCAGCCAGATTCTTTACCAACTGAGCAATCAGAGAAGCCGAAATATACATATATATACATAAATTCCCTGTTCTCTGCCAGGTAATTCAACAAAAGAGTCTTTTAGGATGTTAATAGAGGATAATTGAGCATATGTGCTTTTCGAACTTGGGCTCCCTGAAGAAATAGTTTAAACTCCATCAGGCCCATCTTTTATTAATACTTGCACACCTTGTATATCCTTTAAAAGCACCATTTTGCTTAACTCTCAAAGGTGAGAGTTAACTTTAACCACAAGGTGAGGATTTTAATTTCCTTTCCCACAGAAGAGGAAACTGGACCTTCAGAATGTTAAATGACTTTCCCAAAGGACTTCAGTCTAAACCCAGGTCCTTTCACCACACTGTAGGGCCAAAAGATAAACTCAGTTCTGCCCTAAATTATACACTTAGCTGGAAAAGCTGTCTGAAGAAATAATGGCAGAGATTTTCCAAACTTGATGAAAAAAGATCAACTTGTAATTTCAAGAAGCCCAGCAAACCAGAAGCAGGACAAATACAAAGAAAAACAACCATAGTCAAACTGCAGAAATCCAAAGGGAAATTCTTTCAAGCAACCAGAGTCGGGGAGGGGGGGGAAATGACACGTCACAGAAAACATGGATTCTCAGCAGAAACAAGGGAGGCCAAAACAGTGGCTGATATTTATAAAAACAAACAAAAACCAAAATATGAACACAGAATTCTGTATGCAGCAAAAATAATGCTAAGTGTGAAATAAAGACATTTTCCACTAAAGAACTGTGAGAACTCGAGGCCAGCAGACTTGCAGTAGCATTTCTTAATGCTAAATATGCTTTTCAGGCTAAAGGACAATTGTAATGCACTGAGCCCTGGATCTGCAGGAAGTAAAGGGAAGTGCCAGGTCTGAGAACCTGCTCCAGGTTACATGTTTCTGACCTTTGGAGGCAGTCATTTGAGTGGTAAATGAGAGAGTTTGGGGAAAATAGTGAAAACTAAAATATTTTAAAGCAATGAAGAAATGTATGTCATAAGGAATTATTTTCTCATTTTTATACTGCCTAGGATTTTTCCCTGGGTGATTGTTCATTTTTTTAAGTTTATGATTTTTGTTGTACAAACTTTGCATTTTTACCTAGTTATCTTTCCTTCTGTTGTTCCTTTAATTGCTCTTGTCCTTAGAAAGCTTTTTCTGACCAGAGATTAGTGAGTCACTCGGATAATGTGTCATCTTACTGTTTCTTTTTTATTCAATTATTTACTTTATCCCAAATTTCTTTTAATGCTCTGAAGTGAAAATACAGGTCAGGTCACCCCCCAACACCATCTGTTGAATAATCCACTCCTTTGCCATTGACTTTACTGGTTACCCACTCCAGTATTCTTTCCTCTTCTTCCATGGACAGAGGAGCCCGGCGGGCTACAGTCCCTGGGGGTAGCAAAGAGTCAGGCACAACCGAGCGACTAACACTTTCTTGCCATTGATTTCTAAGTCATTTGTTATATATTAAGCTTATGTTTTTAGGCTCTACTTCTGAGCTATTTACGGTCTCCTGTGGATTTATTGCTAATTATGTATTACCCTGTTTTCCTTTGGACAGTTTTATGACGTAGTTCAATGCAAAGCAGTTACACGCTTCCCTCTTCCCATTTCTCCTTTTCAAATTCTTACTCTTCATATTCGTTTATTCTTAAAATCAGGCTTCCCTGGTGGCTCAGATAGTAAGCAATCTGCCTGCAATGTGGGAGACTCAAGTTTGATCCCTCGGTCAGGAGGATCCCCTGGAGAAGGGTATGGCTCCCCACTCCAGTATTCTTCCTGTCACACACATAACCCTGGAATGTTGAGTGGAATTTCTTTTAAATGACAAGCTAATTTAAGAATAACGTGAACCTTTGCTGTGGTCCATTTTACAAACAGAAATCTAAAATATCTCTCACCTTAAGGTTCAGGCAAAGAAATAAAGCTGAGAGCCTTCTAAAATTACTAACCTTAGTAGGAGACACTCTCCCCTGTACTCACCTGAGATCCAAAGGAAATAAAAACTAACAGGCAGAAGGAGACACGGGGAAAGCTGCCTGGCTTGAACTTGCAGTTTATGAGAGAGAGAAAAAGCCCCACTAGAAAGTTCATAATCTCAATTTTGTTCCTGCAGAAATTTTGTTAGAGGTACACACTACTTGTGAGACTGAACAACCTCAAGTCAGAATTAAACTTAAATTAATTCCAGATAAGCAGTGCCCTCCAGGTGTTGGCAAAAGCAAGCACAAATCAACTAAAACCTCAAAGAATTCTCACAGGTAAGTGTCTAAGAGAAATAAACAACTCATAATAACAAATAGAATAAACACCAGAAGAAGTCACCATTAGTGAAATAAATAGTAAAAGAAACAGTCACTCAGTCGTGTCCAGCTCTTTGTGACCCCATGGGCTATAGCCTACCAGGTTCCTCCGTCCATGGGATTTTCCAGGTAAGAATACTGGAGTGGGTTGCCATTTCCTTCTCCAGGAGATCTTCCTGACCCAGGAATTGAACCCAGGTCTCCCGCATTGTAGGCAGACGCTTTACCATCTGAGCCACCAGGGAAGTTCTAAGAGAAATAAACAACTCATAATAATAAATAGAATAATCAAACACCAGAAAAAGTCACCATTAGTGAAATAAATAGTAAAAGAAACAATTGAAACAAATGTTGCAAAACTTCAGATAGAAAAATACCACAGCCAGGATAACAAATAACCATACTTAGCATTATGAAATAAAAAGAAGTTTGAAAAAAAATGGAATGGAACTCTGAAAATGAAAAATATAATCACTGAAACTAAAACTCAGCTGGTGGCACCCATTAGGATGACTGTTGTTGAAAACAATTAGTAAATAATAAATGTTGGTGAGACTATGGAGAAACTGGAATTTTTGTATCCTATTGATAGGAATGTGGAATTGTACAGCTGCTATAGAAAACATGTGGGCTCAGCTGCTTAGTCATGTCCTACTCTTTACGACCCCACGGACTGTAGCCTGCCAGGCTACATAAAATAATTTTTCTAAAAAGTAAAATTCAGTTCATTTCAGTTTAGTTGCCCAGTTGTGTCCGACTCTTTGCAACCCCATGAATCACAGCACTCCAGGCCTCCCTGTCCATCACCAACTCCCGGAGTTCACTCAGACTCACGCCATTCAGCCATCTCATCCTCTGTCGTCCCCTTCTCCTCTTGCCCCCAATCCCTCCCAGCCTCAGAGTCTTTTCCAATGAGTCAACTCTCATAATTTTAACATAAATAGTTAATTCTTTAAAATCTTAAGTGAAGCATCTGCTAACGATGGACTGAGTTATTTGGATCTGACAATAAGGAAAACAAAAGAAAAAAGTACCTGCTTGAATGCAAGCAGGAGACGCAAAGTCACTAGGTCATGATTTAGGGGGAAAAGGGAAGCCCAGGGAGGTAAGGTAAACCAGGCTTGCTATATTCAGGGAATCAAGAATAATATAGGGACGTCCCTGGTGGTTCAGTGGTTAAGAATCTGCCTTCCAATGCAGGGGACATGGGTTCAATCCCTGGTCAGTGAACTAAGATCCCACATGCCTTGTCTGAAGAGTCGGTGTGTTCTGGAGCCCACATGCCACAGGAAAGGTGCTGGCAGTAGCATTTCTCAAGATATTTGACAGGTTTGCTTACTTCTCGTTACAGGAGATTTGGGTTTCCAGAGTTCCTCTTCTATAACACGACCCACCAGGCATTTTAAGTGTCACCTGGCGTTATTTGCATCACTCTGTGAGTACTGGGACTCAGACTGGAGGCAGATACACTTAGGCCCACACGATTATGCTGTCCTGTGAGTAGTAAAGTCCTTCTTCTCTGATCCAGGGGTGTGTTTTCTGCCAACTTTTCCAGGCTAACGTGTTAGCGTTCAAGCAAGATAAAAATCTTTGACCTTTCGTTGTCGTTCTTGACATCATCAAGTCTTCAGTCCTTTCCCAAAGTAACCTGTAGAGTTTTGCGGTTCCAATCCAAAATAGCAACAGGACTCTGTGTAATTTGACAAGCTGATTTCTGCAATAAATATGGAAATGTCGAGAGTCAAGAACAGCGAAGACATTCTCTAAGGAGAAAAATGCAAAAGTACATGATTTACCAGATATCAAGACTAGTTTAAAAATATCATAACCAAGACACTGTGGTGTTGGCACAAGCATAGACAAAACAATGGGAAAGAACAGGATGTCCAGCCACGGTCCTCGGTATATGTGGACACCGACAAGGATGTTGCAGTATAGCAGCAAAGTTTGGTCTCTTTCACAGTCAGTGCTGTGATAATCGAGCATCCACATGACAACAATACGGGGGTGAACTGTACCTTCTGAAAACATCAATCCCAGGCAGAGAGTGGATCTAACTATGAAAGGAAAAACAATGACGATAATATAGGCTAATATGTTTATGACCTCACATAGATAAAAACTTCTTAACCAGGATGTAAAAGATCTCACCACGAAATAAATGACTGATGACTGATCAATTTTCAATAACAACTTCATTGAGATATAACGCATGTGCCATGAAAGCCATCATTTTGAAGTGCACCAATCAGTGATTTTTAGCATATTCCCAGGGCTGTGTAGTCATCACTACTGCCTGATTCCGCATTTTCATCACCCCCCAAAGAAATCCATACCTATTTTCAATCACTCCTTTCTCCCCTCCCAGCTGCCCCTGGCAATGACCAAACTACTTTCTGTCCCTATGGATTTGCCTGCTCTGCACATTTCATATAAATAGTCATACAATATGTGGCCTTTTGTGTCTGGATTTCTCACTAAAAGTGTTATGTTCCCAAGGGTCATTTATGCTGTAGCACACGCCAATACTTCATGCATTTTTATCGCTGTGTAATAGTCTATTGAATGGATATACTCGCTTTTCTTTATGGTTTCCTAAGTTGAAGGGCACATGGGTTGTTTGCTTGTTTTGACTTTTCACTTTCATGCATTGGAGAAGGAAATGGCAACCCACTCCAGTGTTCTTGCCTGGAGAATCCCAGGGATGGGGGAGCCTGGTGGGCTTCTGTCTGTGGGGTCACACAGAGTCGGACACGACTGAAGCGACTTAGCAGCAGCAGCAGCAAATGTTCTAACGTACACTTCCTGCTTGTGCAGACACTCAAGGTCAGCCAGAATTGAGAGCTTAGGGCCTTCTCAGTTGTTTCCTAGGCACAGACACAGCTCTAGGCATACACACAGCCCTGTGCGTGTTTGTGGTCATCTAGTTCCAGGAACATATAGAAACTTTTGAGAGCACCCTATGGCTGACATTACTTTGCCAAAAAGGTCCGTCTAGTCAAGGCTATGGTTTTTCCAGTGGTCATGTATGGATGTGAGAGTTGGACTGTGAAGAAAGCTGAATGCCAAAGAACTGATGCTTTTGAATTGTGGTGTTGGAGAAGACTCTTGAGAGTCCCTTGGACTGCAAGGAGATCCAACCAGTCCATCCTAAAGCAGATCGGTCCTGGGTGTTCATTGGAAGGACTGATGCTGAAGCTGAAATTCCAATACTTTGGCCACCTCATGCGAAGAGTTGACTCATTGGAAAAAACCCTGATGCTGGGAGGGATTGGGGGCAGGAAGAGAAGGGGACGACAGAGGATAAGATGGCTGGATGGCATCACTGACTCAATGAACATGAGTTTGGGTAAACTCTGGGAGTTGATAATAGACAGGGAGGCCTGGCGTGCTGCGATTCATGGGGTCGCAAAGAGTCGGACACAACTGAGCGACTGAACTGAACTGAACTGATGGCTGTCATGTATCCAATTTTCCCTTTTAAGTTTTTTTTTTTCCATAGCCTTTTGTTAGCCTCAACTTGTAATGCTTCCTGTGTGAGTGTTAAGTTGCTTCAGTTGTGTCTGACTCTTTGCAACCCTATGGACTGTAGCCCTCCAGGCTTCTCTGTCCATGGGATTCTCCAGGCAAGAATACTGGAGTGGGTTGCCATGCCCTCCTCCAGGAGATCTTCCTGACCCAGGGATCAAACCCACGTCTCTTAAGTCTCCTGCATTGGCAAGTGGGTTCTTTACTGCTAGCGCTACCTGGGCAGCCCAATGCTTCCTTAAGCAACTGCAGTGTTAAACAATTATTGCTGACTGTTTTGACAAATACCCTGTCATTAGGGCTGTTCTTATAGAGGCAGCCCTAAGTCACATCAAAGAAAAAGAAGCCCTGTAAATGGAACTTCTCAGCAGGCTGTCTGACAGGTCAAATAGTGACAGTTCTTGGGGGATGGTCCTGTTGAGAGTTGCATACTCATTCTGCCCCCTCTAGTGGCTGCTAGGCTGCCAGTTCTCCAACCTGTTCTATTTGTTTTTTCAAGGTGACTGAAGAGAGAACATCTACTCTGCAGAGCTTGGCAGGATCTCTTGATTGGTGAATATTCCTAGACGAAAATTAGGAGCTCAATCAAAGACAGCACTAAGAAAAGGAAAATGGAAGCCAGAGAGTGGAAGATGGGAATTGTAACACATATGACTGACAAAGAATTGTCACAGGTCTGTAAGATTAACCCTGGAGAAGGAAATGGCAACCCACTCCAGTACCCTTGCCTGGAAAACCCCATGGACGGAGGAGCCTGGTAGGCTACAGTCCATGGAGTCACAAAGAGTCGGACACAACTGAGCGACTTCACTTTCTTTTTTCACTTTGCAAGATTAAAGAGCAGGTTAGACACCACTGAATTAAAATAGACATCGAGAACAGAAGGAATTATTTGGAACACCATCTAAAAGGGCAGAGATGCAAAATAAAGAACTGTATCAAACGATAAAGAAGTAAGTGTAATAAGTTCTAGCATATATAAAGAGACAATATTTAAGGACATAAGACCAAGACTGTTTCAGGAAATACAGCTAAGATTTAAATGCTAAAATATCAGAATCCAAGCGGACTTCAATTCAGGGGAAAAGTCCACAACTAGAAATAACACAGAGAAGCTATAGGACATGAAAAATGAAAGGTCTTGAACTTCCCTGGTGGTACAGTGGATAGGAGTCCACATGCCAATGCAAGGGACACTGGTTCAATCTTTGGTCCAAGAAGATTCCACATGCCAAGGAGAAAAGTAGTGTCTAATCTAGGAGTATGGGTAATAGAGTACAACTAAATTGAGCGACTTCACTTTCACTTTTCACTGTCATGCATTGGAGAAGAAAATGGCAACCCACTCCAGTGTTCTTGCCTGGAGAATCCCAGGGACGGGGGAGCCTGGTGGGCTGCCGTCTATGGGGTCTCACAGAGTCGGACACGACTGACGCGACTTAGCAGCAGCAGCAAAATACTGAACAACTGGATGCATGGTGCTTCGCAGTTAAGAGAACAGATATTAAATACAGATTTCTTCAGTTCAAATCCCAACCCTGGTACTAATTATCTGGTACGTCTTACCCTGTTTTGTGTGTGCTGTCGCTCAGTCGTATCCAACCCTCTGCGACCCCATGGACCCCACCAGCCTCCTCTCCAGGCAAGAACACTGGAGTGGGTTGCCATTTCCTCCTCCAGGGGATCTTCCCAACCCAGGGATCAAACCTGAGTTTCCTGCAGTCTGATGAATTGGCAGGCAGATTCTTTACCACGGCACCACCTGGGAAGCCTAATTAGGCAAGTTCATTAATATCTCTGTATGTCTATCTACTTCTTTTAATATGAGGATAGTAATAGTGTTTTCTCATGGGGTTATTGATGATGCTTAAATTAGTTAACATATGGGGAACCACTTAGACCACGCTTGATACGTAGCAAGTATTTTGTAAGTGCGAGCTATGATTCTCAATAAAGCATTCTCAAGTCCTTGTGTTGCCAAGTAAAATACAGAATCATGGTGAGAGACTTTATCAAACTTCTTTCGACAGCAGTGATTAAGAAAATAAAAGTACTATTAGCAAGCTTGTTTTGATTGACTCATAAAACTTGTACCCCACTAATTTAAACTACATAGACTTTTCAAAAATCTACTTAATCTGCATGATAATTCCAAGAAGTAAAAGCCAAGCAGGTGTGGCAGATACAGTTAGTTGCCTTCCCAGTGTTCCGTCTGCCTTTCTTGTATGCAAAACACTGGTTTCCTGTGGAGTATGAATGTGTCCAGCTAAGACCCTGACTCTCTGAGGTGACTTTACGGTTATGTGGCCTTAGAATCTAGTTTAGATCATTGAGATTTAAGTGAAAGCCATTGGGTTGGATTTCTGGAAAAGCCATGTTATGCTTTATGCCTTTAAGGCTAATATGTATGTGTGGTCAGTCATGTCTGACTCTGCAACCCCATGGACTGTAGCTGGGCTCCTCTGTCCATGGGATTTTCCAGGCAGGAAAACTGGAGTGGGTTGCCATTTTCTCCTCGAAGGGATCGTCCCAACCCAGGGATCAAACCCTAGCCTCTTGCACCCCCTGCGTTGGCAGGTGGCTTCTTTACCACTGAGCTACTTGTGAGGCCTTAAAGCTAATGTGCCTTGAACCTATGTGTTTCCATCTTTTGACTCTGTGTGTGTGCGCTACTCATGCCTTCGAAGCTTCTGTATTGTTTACATTTTTCAAGCAACTTTTTAAAATGACAATAATAAAGCAAGATATAGAACTGTTTGCTATGTTCCCATTATAGTTGCAGAACTCTGCAGAAACAGCTATTAATATATGTTTGTTTATGTGTTATAAACGCCTGATAAAAATACACACTCAGCTGTTAACAGTGAGTGATGGGGAGGCAGTGGGAGAGTAGATGAGGCACTTTTTACGTTTTATTTGCTTCTGTTCTGTTTGATGTTTTTACAGGTTTGTATTCTGCTTTTGAAATCTAAAAAAAAAAAAAAAAAGCATCAATAAATAAAACATATGCCAGTAAAGGGAAGGGGAAAGAAAGCCATTGCTTTCCAGCTCGGAAGGAAGAAAAGGAGGTCATTCCAAGACTGAGGAAGAGCGAGGAGATAGGACTGACTCAGGAAAGGGGAGTACGTGGATCAGTGATGCTGTGGTGTCTGGGGGAGGTGGAGGGGGACGCACCCACGTGATGGTGTACACCTCCCCGCGGTGAAGGGGAGACTCAGGGGGCAGGGAGTGGGGAGAAATAGAGATATTGACTTTGGCTGAACGAGCAGAGGGAGAGAGGAGTAGGAGTCCAGCCAGAAGGGCATGAAAGGAAGCAAGTACCAAATAAACACCGGAGGGAATGGCCATGTTCTCATTTTTAGATGTGTGCTTCTCAGCTTTATCAGCGACTGTATTTCTGTGAAAACCAGACTAATTTTCTTCGGTTAGAAACATGTTCTTTAAACTATGGCCATAGGCCATCTGTGCCTCTGCCTAGACAATGCATAGTGAATGCCTCTTCAAAATGTTGGCTTTCTATTACACTGTATCTCTATAGCAGGACTTGGTAATTAACTTTGCCATAGGAGAGAGGGAATTGTATTAGGGAAGAGAAAAAAGTTTATATGATAAATTCAAGTGGGATAATAATACGATTTTAAGGAAGACTAACCTGAGAAAATGGACAGGAAGCATGCTATTTGTGTAAAATAGCCTTAAAAACCCATGCACAATCTCATCTTTGTAGATGCTATACCTAAAGAAATCTTAAAAGAGCAGGCCAAAGTTAAACCAGCTGAACTGAGGTGATTTTGTGTTTTCTGAGAGAAACATAATATACGAGAGACTTATGAACAGCTAAGCTCTTTCTGAAGGAGACACAGATGGTGGCTCTTGTGGTTTTTGCTTCTTATTCCCTTTGAGTGAGAATAAAATTATCATATTTTTGCTCTTCAAGATTCCTCAGAATAAAGCATTAATATACTCAGGAAATTAAAAATGAAGATACTCAGAAGTTTCACTTCTAGGAATTTATGCTTTAGATAGACTCACACATGTGCACAAAGATGGCTATTATAACATTGTTCGTATTAGCAAAAACTCTGCCTCTTTGGGAAACAGAACTTTGCAGTTGATTAAAGCCCAGAAATTTTACAACTCTCTAAAATGGATAATGGGGGATGATTTATTTTTCTGTTTAATAGAAGAGACCCTTCAATGTTATTATTTTCACCCTGTAGGACATTAGCCAGTTTTCTATCAAAGTTGGCAATGCTATTCAGAATTTCTTTTTATCCATTGACTTTATGATTTTCAACTTGCATATTCCCCCTTTTTAATGTATTTTTAAAATTATTTATTTATTTCCTGGCTCTGCTGGGTCTTCGTTGCTGCATGGCCTTTTCTCTAGTTGTGGTGAGCAGGGACTACTCTCGAGTTGCAGTGCCTCCTCCTGTTGCAGAGCGCAGGCTCCGGGATGCATAGGCTTCAGTAGTTGTGGGCACGGCAAACTCAGTAATTGTGTTTCCCGGGCTCCAGAGCACAGGCTCAGCGGTTGCAGTGAACAGACTTAGTTGCTCCAAGTTCTCCAGGATCTTCCTGTATCAGGTATCTAACCAGTGTCTCCTGCATTGGCAGGCGGACTCTAACATTGAGCCACCAGGGAAGCCCGCATAGTCCCTCTTGAGCCCACTTTGTCATCCTGGTGGTTTTTTCATTAATGAATTAAATAAAACTTCAGTATATGTGAAGAAGTCTTCTCCGATGGTTGTTTTTCTGGTGTGATTGGCCAGCATATTCTGATCCACAGAAAGAAGATGACCCTGGGGCCGTGCCTCCCCCTCCCACCTCACAGGTGAAAGGCTTTGGAAATCACACAACGCAAGGCTGTGAAACTCACTAACCTACAGCTTTTGGAAAGTAGGTGAGTTCTGGTCGCTGGACTTTTTCCAAAGCCATTTGCCTCAGGGGTGGGGGTCATTGTGTACTCAACACTTGTCGTCTGTCCAACTGGAAACAGGCCTAACCAGATTCTCAGAAAAAAGTGGCTAACCTGAGGTCTTCATTTATGGACAGTTAAAAAATAAAACTGCGACGAGAAGCCTGCAAGATGCCATTAAATAGACCTGGATGTTAGTGCCCAGCAAACACCAAGTATTTGAGACGCAGCCCTGTAGCCACTGAATGTAATCAATGGTCTTGATCACAATGAGATCATACTGCCAGAAATTTTAGGGTCATAGCAGGTCATCTTTCCTTTTATTTATTTGTTTATTTGGCTGTGCTGAGTCTCAATTGTGGCATGTGGGATCTTTAGTTGCAGTATGGGAACTCTTAGTGTGGCATGTGGAATCTAGTTCCCTGACCTGCATTGGGGGTCTTAGCAACAGAACCACCAGGGAAGTCCATCTTTCCTTTTAAAGGTGAATTTTTGGGAAGAATTTTGCATCTAATGGGTAGCATGGATCTGAGAACTGTCCTACCAAAGGGTCATCACAGTTCACTCTGAGACTTTGACCCATACTCCACCTCCCAAGGCTGCAGGAATTCCTAACGTCCAGTCTGGCTTCCAAATGCTGAACCTCCATGATGGACGTGATCTTGTTCATGAACCGAGGGCTGCAAATTGATACTATAGAATTTTATTCAGCAGAGTGGCAGTAGTTAAGGCAAGCAGTCCTGGCAAAGGTTCAGATAAAGAAGCATCTTCCTGTGTGGCAGGTAGGTGTGTGAATTGCTATGGCTTGTTTTGGCAAGCAGGAAAGCAGTCTGGCAATAAATTGAATAACTCATCTATCCCTCCAGGGCTCCAAAGAGGGCAGGCAGAAAGCAGTTTTCTCTCCCCTTCGTGGCCTTCCAGATCTCTTTTACTGTTTCTTTCTTGTCCCCACCTGAAATCCCCGGCAGCTGATGTAACCTTTTCTGTCACTTTTAAATTATTTATTTAGTTTTTACTAAATGCAAAATGGTTTATTTCTTACGCATTTTAAAAGTCCATTGCAAATGGAAAGGCTGAGTCCTCTCATCATAGTGACTCAAATGACAGAGCAACCACCATCTCATATGTTGTTTTCTTGTTTAGTTGCTTAGTCATGTTTTGCAACCCCATGAACCCATAGCCCCCCAGGATCCTCTGTCCATGGGATTTCCCAGGAAAGAATACTGGAGTGGGTTGCCATGTCCTCCTCCAGGGGATCTTCTCCACCCAGGAATCAAACATAGGTCTCCTGCATTGCAGGCAGATTCTTGACCACTGTGCCACCTGGGAAGCCTATATGTATGTGTGCGTATATATATATATATATAAAATGTTCTTTTCCGTTATGGTTTATTTCAGGATATTGAATGTCCCTGTGCTCTACAGCAGGACCATGTTGTTCATCCATCCTGTGTATGATAGTTTGCATCTGCTAATCCCAAGCTTCCTATCCATCTCTCCTCCATCGCCACCCTTTGGCAAACCCGAGTCTGTTCTCTGTGTCTGTTTCCGTTTCACAGATAAGCTCATCTGTGCCACAGTTTAAATTTAGCACAGAAGTGACATCATATGGTTTTTGTCATTCTCTTACTTCACTTAATATGATCATCTCCAGGTGCATCCATGTTGCTGCAAATGGCATCATTTCATTTTTTGTGGCTGAATAACATATTACTGTGTATGTATAGTGTATATAGTGTGTATACATATATATCTCACATCTTTATTTATCTGTCAGTGGACATTAGTTGCTCCTATGTCTTGGCTGTTGTAAATAGTGCTGCTGTGAACATAGGAGTGCGTGTATCTTTTCGAATCAGTGTCTTCGCCCAAGCCCAGGAGTGGGCTTGCTGGATCATATGGCAACCCTACCTTTAGTTTCTTAAGGAACCTCCAGACCATTTTCCATCAACTAGATTTATTCTTGATATCCCAGGACGACATGGTCTGTGTGCTTCATGCACAGCGTTGATTTAACGCCCCTGGTCTCCACGAGGACTGTGGACTCCACATAGTAGCAGGAACCTCTTCTCCACCAGCCCCGAGTCCTCTCCTAAAGACATGTGTGCACGTGCAGTGGCCAACGCCACCTGTTCATGTCATATTTCAGGTCAGGGGCCACAAAACCTGGGATGTGGCACCCCAGAAACCATCCAGAGCCCTGTAAGCTTGCAAAGGTCAGAAGGTATCACTCCTGGAGTCTAGAAACAATCTGGACCACTTAAAGAATCCCCCCTGCCAACACAGGAAACTTGGGTTCAATCCCTCGTCCGGGAAGATCCCCTAGGGGAGGAAATGGCAACCCACTCCAGTATTCTCACCTGGGAAGTCCCATGGGCAGGGGAGCCTGGTGGGCTACAGTCCATGGGGTCGCAAAGAGCTGGACACAATTTAGCAACTAAACAACAGCAAAGATGCAATAGGAATAAAGAGGTACATCCACTTTCTCTCATCAAGAGCCCTATCATGTTAAACAAAGGAGTAATACCTCCCACTCCTGAATTACCTTCCAGAGGACAGCCTTGGGAGAATTTACCAAAGCATGGGCTGTGAGCTACAGGTTCAGGGATCGATCAACCCTTTCCCTTTGGAGCAATGGCAAACGTGGCACATTGCGTGGCAGCTGCTTCTGGAGTGCCCTCTCTCAGCCGGAAAGGACAGGCAGCTTCAGTCTGATAGAATAACACGTTTGTGCTTTGCTTGCAGAACTGAGCCCCCTCAACACTCGTCCAGTTCAAGGTCAAGGTGAAACTGACTCTGGGTTTAACCTCACTCCACGGAAATGGCTAAAAATGCCCCTTCCTATTTGTTAGCTGTCTTCATCTTTTAACTTTAAACCAGAAAAGTTTATGACAGAAGATTATGCAAGGAAAGTATTTTAGACAAGCCATGGCAAACGAAAAACCAAGTCATTACAAGAATTAATCACTGGCCAAAAAACAGTCTGATGTTAACTCCATTACGAGTTTAAAGCCGCTATTAAACCAAGGGCATTGGATTCTTCTAGCTCGTTTTCGCATTCCTGGCTTATCTCCAGCTGGCTTGAAATACTAACACAATAGCTGAGAAATTCATGGCAAATCCAAACACAGCCCAGATCTGCAGGACTTTGGGGTCTCTGGGATTCTCTGAAGCAGTTGTCTCAAGTAAGTATCAGTCCTTAATTCTCAGTAAAAATGTCCTAAGAAGATGGCTTCACTCTAAAGAAGATACAGGAAAAGATACAGGATGTCAAGATGAGATCTATGAAGCAGACATTTTCTCTGGACTTTGCTGCATGTCCTGTTGAGAGCCCCACCCACCCACTGCACTGGTTAATTAGCATTTTCTTAATTAGCATCTTTCAATCTTTTTTATGAGACACAAATCACTCTGAGTAAAGCGTGGCACATCGGGGACCAGGAATGTGGAATTCTAGGTCTGACTTCATCTCTGACTCAGAGGATCTTGGGCAAGTCCTAGCTTCTCTGCCCTCATTTTTTTCTGTCTCTAAAATAATTATGGCTCATCTGTATTATCTGATTTGTTAGGACAAATTTCATGACCACATTGGCATGAAATCTGGATGAAGCTGGGATTGAGAAATGGATCAGACACTCTTGTTCGAGATGGTGAAAGCAGAGGCTGGAACCACGACAGATAACTGACTCCCACCCAGGCTGAGGGTGGCACAGCATCGGGGGGTGGGGGTGGGGGTGGGGGGAATCAGGGAGAGCATTATTTTGAAAACATAGCTGTTGCTTGAAATCCATAGTATATTTGGTTAAATTTAACTCAGTAAATTTCACAACATATTATGATCTATATGGGTATATATTCTGTATTATGATTTTGGATGGGTAAGATAGCTAACACATTTTAGTTCTTAAGGGATTTTTTTGGGGGGGTCTCTTTAATTGTCCAAGTCAGACAAACACCCTGAATGACATTAAAGAGAGGGAGGTGAGCCAGATGGGTCTAATTTTGATATTTTGAGCAGTGAGCCATTTCTAGTCCTTACCCTTCCCAGAGATGGATGGATGAGGCAGACCCAGGGAGCACCTCTCTTTAATTACACAGACGTAAGAAGGACAGTTCCAGTCTAGGTACACCAGCCCTTCACACTTAAACCTTTTCATGTTGACAAGTGGAGCTGATGCTGCCAATTGGCAGAACGCTGGGTAATAATAATGCACGTGTCTTAGTCTCAGTACAGTTTTTAAACTGAGGGGAACTGCAGGCCTTATCACCAAACACTCACATACAGGTAAATGGACATGCTGAGCACTACTTAAATTACATTTCTTTCAGAAAACAAGCAGCAACAACAAAAACGTAAAACAATCATCGATCAAAAAGAAAAAAAGATTTTGGAACAATCAGAAACAGAATCTGCACCATTGGGAAAAGGTTAAATCTGTGATTCTTATTTATAGGCAGTCTTTGTGAGCATTCTTTATAGTTTATCTACATGAAATCAACTTGGGCTTCATCAATTCTGCTGGAAAAAAAAAGAATATGAAGTATTCCTGGAACCACCAGCAAGCACTCTGGAGAGGATAGATCATTTAATTACACCATTAATTTCCAAGACATATGCATCACATTTGAGTCTGTAGAACATAACCTATTAGAGGAAGCCCAATTGCAAGTGCTCATAAGAGAGAACACAGAAGACCTCATTCACCAGCCACCTCTCTTCCCTTTGATTTCTAGCTTCCAAAAAGCAGCAGTGTCGCCCAGCTGCAAAGTTGAAGGACCACCTCCTGGTGGAGTTAGAGTAGAGGCGAACAGGGAGGGTCGTGGGTCCCGCTTTTGCTCTGTGGACAGTGTTTGATGTCTTAAGCCAGGTGATGAGGACATGTGTGTGTGTGTGTGTGTGTGTGTGTGTGTGTGTTAGTCGCTCAGTCATGCCTGACTCTTTGCAAGTCCATGGACTGTACGCCTCCAGGCTTCTCTGTCCATGGGATTCTCCAGGCAAGAATAATGGAGTGGATTGCCATTCCCTTCTCCAGAGGATCTTCCCGACCCAGGGGTGGAACCCAGGTCTCCTGACTGGCAGGTGAATTCTTCACCACTGAAGCCCTGATGAGGGCATGGGCATCTTATTACTCTTTATTCCTATTCTTATCATATCTTAAACATCGAGATAGTATATTATTTTTAAGGAAAACAGACCTGACTCTGCAGGCTTTGCAAAGTGATTCGGTCATCTTAAGCTATTTAGGTCTGTGTACTCTTTCTGGCTCTGGCAAGAATCATTTCATACAATTAAAATTTTCTCCACTCATCAAACATTAAAATCATAAAGATATACATAAGGCAAACAGCCAAGACAACGCACTAGTCCTCTGGCCTCCTCTACTAATTGCACTCTCCTTCCTAAAGATGAGCACTCTGTCTGTTTCAGCATGCCCTTTCAGACGCTCTCTATATCCACACGTACGCGTATTCACATGTTGCGCTTACAAATGTAGTGTCAGCTTTGACCTAAGCATCCTTCCTGGGCTTTGATCACTTAAGGTCAACAAGAAGAAAGAACTGATATCCTGGGTCAGAAGAGATAGGAATGCTGGAGAGGAAGACTTGAATCAAGAGAGGACGACTTGAATCAAGAGAGGATGGCTGTGATCTCAGAGAAGGGAGCCATGGCCTGGCAATCCTGCCCTAGGCTGTGTGCCCAAACTTGTCCAGAATAGTCAGAGTGAGGGAACCAAGGGGCAGCAGTCCCCAGCTGGGGGTCTGGGGCCCTTTTATGGCCCATGATGCCCGGAGCGCCGCCATGTCCCTTGGCTTAAGGGCGGGCAGCTGAACGGTGGAGTCTGAATGACCTAGGCCCAAAGAGGACAAAGCTGAGCAAAGACGCTGGTTTTAGGAGCAAAGACGCTGGTTTTAGGAGCAAAGCTTTCAAGAGGCTGCGGGTGCAGACAGCTCACGCCTGAGATGAGGCAGTTTCTGCAGGGGCCTTGGCTTGGGTGACTCACTAATGAGGGTCAGTGTGGATGACACAGGAGAGATGAAGCCGTGGACTTATAGCCCAACCTAACGACGGGGCCCCCTTCACCCCATGGGCAGCAGTGGGAGGTGTGTCAGATCTCAGGGAGCCTGCCATTCTGTATCTGCTCTGGGGACAAAACACCTCCTCCTCAGACTCCTCAGGAATGGGACTCTCGAAGCAAGACCAGGAAGCCGTGACAGCCAACCTGTCCACCCGCCCAGCTTCCTAACAAGGACCTCTGCTCCCCAGATGGTGACCACCTCCTGTCTCTGGGTGCTTCCAGGGTCATCTTTGCAAGCCTGTTGCCTTTCTCTCACTTAACGTATCTAAACCGGAAGCCCTTGGTGGAGATTTTTTTTCTCATATAACCTTTTTTTTGTTTTAAGTCTTTATTGAATTTGTTGCAATATTGCTTCTGCTGTTTTATGTTCTGTTTTTTTGGCCAGGAGGCATGTGGGATCTTAGCTACCTAAGCAGGGATCAAACCCGCACCCCCTGGATTGAAAGGTGAACTCTTATACCACTGGACCAGCAGAGAAGTCCCTCATATAGCCTTTTTAAACTGGGTGTAATAATCTACATGGCATAAAATTTGCCCTTTTCAAGTGTACAATCTGGTGGCCTCGGGGCAGACTGCCTTCTCCAGTGCCTCCTCTGGGTGCCTCCAGCTAGGCTCTGCAGAAGCTGTTTTGGGGAGCAGCTTCTTCCTGTGCGTGCCCCTTGCCCTCCAGCAGGGATGAACTGGAGGAAAGAAGGTCTGCCTCTCCCTGTGCCTGCCTCCTCTGGCCATGGACCTGCCTTGACCAGGGCCTTGCAGGCCCACCAGCTTCCCGTTTGCTGTGAGCGTGGGCTCGGATGTCAGGGCAGAGAGAGCAGTCACTTAGGCAGACTCTATCGATTTTTGCCATCTTCTCATTTCCTCTGACTATCCCCTTTCCCCTGGAGGAACAGTTAGGAAATAGCTAACAATCCTTGCAGCCAAATAAAGTTTCTGATTTTACTGCATTCCTAAAACAGTGGAAAAGAAATCAAGAGCCGGGCCTCGAAAGGATCCTGTAGAAGCAAATTACATTCCTGTTTGATGGTGAAGCGGCCGGCCGTCCATGCCTGTGGGATCTGACGTTCCTTAAGAAGGATATTACTTGACAGTAGGAAAATAGGCTGGCCTGCACACGTATCTTTCTCCCTGAGACCAATTAGAAAGCTCTGGAAACCTGGTTAAGGAAGGAATATCTGGTATTTAGTTCTCTGCACAAAATGATAACCCAATGACCCGAGGTGACTGTGGGTGCACGTACTTTCTGAGAATGCAATAAACTGAACTCCAAATTTACAAAACATCATGAAGTAAAGCATAGTTATTAGCATTCCAAAACCGTTCAGCATTTTTATCCTGGTGATATTTTGTTTTATAGGATGAGACTGACAATAAACAGGTCAGAGACTGTAGACACCTCCATGCTAAAAATTCTTAGATTTATATGTGAATGCCTCAAAATGTAGAGGAAGACATACCTTCAGAAACTAAAGACTTTCAGGGTCATGTGATTGCCCAAGGACATGTGCCAAAATGTTTTTTAAACTGGTGTTGTTGGGTGCCTTCCCTGGTGGTCCAGTGGCTAAGACTCTGAGCTCCCAATGCAGGGGGCCCAGGTTCAATCCCTGGTCAGGGAACTAGATCTCACATATCGCAACTAAGAGTTCACATCCCACAACTAAAGATCCTGCATTCTGCAACTAAGACCAAATAAATAAATAATTTTTATAAATTGATGTTATTGGAAATTTCCCCCATAAAAGGTAATGTAAGTGATAGCTGGTAGAGTTCTAATAAAGCTGAGAGCTTAAGAAAGATGCTGAATTAGCCTTACTAGCCTTAGCTGCTTATCTACTCTGGAAAGGTGAAAAAACATGACCAGCCTCATGAACCAAGGAAATAGTGTGAATCCACATCCCCTGGGAGCTTGTTAAAAATACAGAGGCCCAAACATCAGCAATGGCAACAACAGGAATACAGAGGCTCAGGTCCCAGGCATCAAGCTTAATCAGCAGATCTGTGTGTGTGTGTGTGTGTGTGTGTGTGTGTGTGTGAGTGAGTGTGTGTGTGCTCAGTCATGTCTGACTCTTTGCAACCCTATGGACTGTAGCCCACCAGGCTCCTCTGTCCATGGGATTCTGTAGGCAAGGATACTGCAGTGGGTTGCCATTTCCTCCTACGGGGGATCTTCCTGACCCAGGGATTGAACCCACATCTTATCTTCATGGGATCTAAAATCTAAACAAACTCTCTTGAACATTCTGAAGCACACTAATATTTGAGAAACAATATAATGGAAACCTTTTGAATTTTGAAATCAAGTAGACAATTGAGATTCAGAGGCCATCATCCCATGACCTTGAGCAAGCTTCTGTCTCTGAAACTTAGTTCTCTCCAGTTTCACTTACTCCCTGGGCTGTTGAGAGGACTAAGTTAATGGGCTGTTTGTCTCAGTACTGGCCATTTGGGTGCGTGCTAAGTCACTTCAGTTGTGTCCAACTCTCTGCAACCCTATGAACTGTAGCCTGCGAGGCTCCTCTGTCCATGGGATTCTCCAGGCAAGAATACTGGAGTGGGTTCTTTACCACTAGTGTCACTTGGGAAGCCTAGTGGATAATTAATTAATGTTACTTCCCTTATGAGGTTGCTGGGACTGCCATAGCGAAATACTATGGACAGGGTGGCCTAAACATTAGACATTTATTTTCTTACAGTTCTGCAGCCTTTAAGTCCAAGGTCAAGGTGTCAGCAGGGCTGGTTCTCCTGAGGCCTCTCCCCTTGACTTGCAACTGGCTGTCTTCTTGCCAGGTCCTCACATGGCCGCTTCTCTGCATGAGTGGCCCCATATTTCTTTCTCTTCTGATCAGGTCATTGGTCTTTTTGAATTAGGGCCCCACCATGATGACTTGCCGAAGAATTGATGCTTTTGAACTGTGCTGTTGGAGAAGACTCTTGAGAGTCCCTTGGACTGCAAGGAGATCCAACCAGTCCATTCTGAAGGAGATCAGCCCTGGGATTTCTCTGGAAGGAATGATGCTAAAGCTGAAACTCCAGTACTTTGGCCACCTCATGCAAAGAGTTGACTCATTGGAAAAGACTCTGATGCTGGGAGGGATTGGGGGCAGGAGGAGAAGGGACGACAGAGGATGAGATGGCTGGATGGCATCACCGACTCGATGGACATGGGTTTGAGTGAACTCCGGGAGTTGGTGATGGACAGGGAGGCCTGGCGTGCTGCAATTCATGGGGTCTCAAAGAGTCGGACACGACTGAGCGACTGAACTGAACTGAACTGATATGATGATGACTTCACTTAACCTTAATTCTCTCCTTAAAGCCCTTCCCTCTGAACACAGCCACACTAGGGGGTTAGAGCTTCAATACGTGAGTTTTGGTGGAGACACGACCCAGTCATAGCACTCCTCTTCCCTTCCCCGTTTCCTTCTGCTCCTGCCCTTCCCTCCCCCATCCCCATCAGCAGTAGTTCACATTTGAATCATCTGTAACTCAGAAGGACTGGCTTACAATACCAGTAAGTCACCCACATACAAATCTTCAATGTTTGAACTTGCAAAGATGCAAATGTGCCTGCCAGCCCCTGTACGCCAGCTACTGTACTACTGTACTCCAAGGTACTGTAAGATTAAAAATGTTTTCTTTATTTTGGTGTTTGGTTTTTTACGTACCCATTATTTGTGTGAAAAGTATCATAAACCTATTATAGAACAGTACTTAAACAGCTGATAGTCTTAGTTGAGTACTTTGGCTCATTTGTTGGACTTACAAACTGGACTTCCAAACACACTTTCAGAAAGGGAGCTTGTTCGCACGTATGGGACTTACTGTACTCATTTGATGAAAGCACTGGTTGAAGGTGAGGTGAGGATAGGGTGCAGGTATTTTGCTGGAGATACCGGCTTCTTGGGAACCCTGTCCCCAGAACCCTGGTCCAAGACGATAGCAGAGACTCACTACTATTCTTAGCTAAAGGACCCAATGACTCTCACTAGCTCAGTTTCTTTTTTTTTTTTTTTTTCTTTTTAATGACCTAGGTTGAGAAGGGACGGAATCCATTGTGTCTAAATTCTGAGTCCTCACATTTCCAAACTGTGAAGGGCTTTCTTTTTCTTCTAAAGATAGATCCCAGCAGAGAAAAAGAAGTCTCTTCAGATTTTAAACATAGAAAGTTTAACTCAGTGATATATTATTTCCCGTCAGAGCGGTTATTTGCACCTATATTTAGAGTCCATAATACTCAGTTTCAGACGTGTAAGGCTTCGTTCTACGCTGCCTCGCCCTTCGCTGTTGCTCACACGTCTCCTTCGTGGCTGCACCCAGAGCTCTGCAGAGGCCAGCCGCATTGTGACAGAACCTGTGGTGTGAACTTGATTCATTCTGATGTTATACAGGAGAACCTGGCTGCCTCCGATCCATCTCCGATGTAACTGGCAACGCACTGATGTGAGTCAACCTGTGAATCACTCAAAACCAAGCTCGAAACCTGCAGGCCCTGCACCGTTCCCTTATTCATACTAAAATTAAAATTTCTGACCTAGACTATGAATTTTACCTCTTTCCCAATTACGTTCCTTGGCTCTCCATTGGTTTTGTTTTTTTTTTTTATTTCCATGAAACTGAAGCAGCCTTCTAAAAGTATATGCATTTATTGTATATCTTCCTACCCGATTTAATGTGTGGCACTGAGTCCACTGAATTATGAATGACAAATTGAATGGAGAAGCCTGGAAGTAGGTATGTATTTATAAGAAAGTCCTGAATATTTTTCTCTGGTAACTTGGGCAGAGAGGAAGTCTCCATTTGGGGGCACTTCTGGTGTATTAGTTTTTAATATATATATAATTTATTTACTGGCTGTGCTGGGTCTTCATTGCTCACAGGTTTTCCTCTATTTGCGGCAAGCAGGGACTTCTCTCTAGTTGCGGTGCACGGGCTCCTCTTTGTCGGCTTCTCTTTGCGGAGAACAGGCTCTCGGGTGCCCGGGCTTCAGTAGCTGCAGTTCCCAGGCTCTAGAGTTCAGGCTCAGTAATTGTAGCACGTGGGCTTAGTTGCTCTGAGACAAGTGGAATCTTCCCAGACGAGGGATGGAATCCAAGTCTCCTGCCTGGGAAGCCCCTCTTGTGGGTTATTGTGTGTTATTGTCAGGACCATCCTGACCACCCCAGTGGGCCAAGGCAGCGCCAAAACTCTCACTCTTCACCCTTGTTACTTCTTGTTTGCCCCGCACTTGGGAAAGATGCCCTATGGTTCAGTTCTAAAATGTCAAAGCCCAGAGAGATCTTAGCCTCTCTCTCTTCCTCATTCTAATTAACCAAAGTTAAGCCACATAGTTGTCCAGGCAAAGTGAGTTTTCCTGGGCCTGGGCTCAGCCACGTGACTTAACTTGTATGTTGTATTGTATGTTGACAGAGGCAATACAAGGAGAAACCTTAATAAGTGCTGGTGCCATGCGGCCAGCTCTCTTGCACTTCTACCATTGCTGGGAGAAGACGTGTCTGGCCTGCAGCGGGAACCGGGACGAGGAAAAGACACGCTTCATCTTAGCTAGGCGTCCTCTGGCAAGCCTAGAGCAGCGTTCCCCAGCTGCTCCTGGGAAGGAATCAGTTTTTTAAACATGTTATTTTACTGTTCCTGCAGTTACCTGCCGTGCTTCACACCTTCAGAGCACTCAGGTGAAGTCACCTGCACTCACTGGGACTGGGCTGCTGTGGGTATATGTTCTGCACATGTGGTCCACGGACCCCTTGCTCTCATCACCCTCGCCCTCCCTCCGTGGTATGTGGCTGCTGCCTGTTTACTCAGTGAGATGATGGTGGGCGAAGGGGAGCGTTCTTGGGTCACCTGAGGTCTTGGCTTCAGTCCTAGGCAGACCCTGAGCGTCTGAACTTAGAGGAGGGCTTGCTCAGGTGGTCCTGTGCCTTCCCCCAAGGACACACAGCTCTGCAGTGAGCGTGGAGGTGGCCCTGGTAGGAGAGAACTCCCTGCCCTCCTCCAGCAGCAGTCAGTTTTCACCTCTGTCCCTCTCTCCAGGATCAGTTACTTTTCCTCTGGGACCGAGCGTTTTCCACCCCACCCCTGGCATCACCCAGCTCTGGCCATGATGCCTCCCCCAGCAGCCCAGGACCTTTGCCTGGGTCTCCGGGGCATGAGAGCTGGATCCTGTGCCTGTGTGTCATGGAAGGGAGCGCCCCCAGGTTCCTGCCCTGCCCTACCCTGCCTGCGAATCTCTCATGGAGCCTGGGGAAAAGAGTTTCAGAGTGGGTTTGAATACCCCGTGTTTAGGCTCCCAGGGATTCACAGCCCTCATGGAGGTCTACACTTGGCCACTCTCATGGAGGTCTACACTTGGCCCTTAAAGAATCCATGATGTTTGAGTTGTTTCCTTGCCCCTGGTGTTAACGACGGCCACCTCTTCTTTCTGAGCTCCCACATGGGTGAAACAGTCCTCACATTCCATTTTCCTTGGAGGGCTTGTCACCACCGAATTTGGTTCACTTCATTGCCTGCAACCTTAACTCTGAGATGGGCTGAAACAGCGTTATGATTCTACTGATTACCAAGATTGTCATCGTTAGGGTGGAAGCAAGGTTCTTTGCGGCTCTCCACCTCCCAAACCCAATTAGAGTCCTTATGCCTTAGCTACTGGTCTGAAAGCTTCTCTTTATGGTTAGTTCCTCAGGCTTCCCTGCTGGATCAGTCAGTAAAGAATCTACCTGCCAATGCAGGAGACTTGGGTTTGATCCCTGGGTCGGGAATATCCCCTGGAAATGGAAATGGCAACTCACTCTAGTATTCTTGCCTGGAGAATCTCATGGGCAGAGGAGCCTGGTGAGCTACAGTCCCTGGAGTCGAAAAGAGTCACACGACTGAGCAATTAAACCACCACCACTGTTATTTTCTTGACATTAATTCTTGATGCCATTTCAGTTTCTTCTTTCACCCCCAGAAATATTTAAAACATTTAATGTGTGTATGTGGATGCCTGTGTGTGTATGTGTTTCATTTAAGAAAACTAGGTAGTTTTGTGTTTTTTGCAGTATTTCAAGTTTGGTAGCATAGTGATTAGATAGTATACTTGTACCTGTTCTTTATATATTAATTAATGCTTTTTGTGGTTGAATTTTGAAAATGTTCCATTTAAGTACCTTGTAAAATATGAAGACTTAATTTTTTTTAGAACAGTTTTAGGTTCAGAACAAAATTGATGGGGAGGTGCAGAGATTTCCCATCTACCCACTGTCCTCACACAACCAGAGCATACAGGTACTTAAAAAAAAAGTTTAGAATCTGTTTTATGTTATAGAGCTTGCATCAAATCATTTTAAAAATAAATTGTTCAGGTCCTCTCTATCTGAAATTATTTTGTATCTGCCTAATCCTTAAGTTAAATTAAAAGACGCTTACTCCTTGGAAGGAAAGTTATGACCAACTTAGATAGCATATTCAAAAGCAGAGACATTACTTTGTCAACAAAGGTCCATCTAGTCAAGGCTATGGTTTTTCCAGTGGTCATGTATGGATGTGAGAGGTGGACTGTGAAGAAAGCTGAGTGCTGAAGAACTGATGCTTTTGAACTGTGGTGTTGGAGAAGACTCTTGAGAGTCCCTTGGACTGCAAGGAGATCCAACCAGTCCATTCTGAAGGAGATCAGCCCTGGGTGTTCTTTGGAAGGACTGATGTTAAAGCTGAAACTCCAATACTTTGGCCACCTCATGCAAAGAGTTGACTCATTGGAAAAGACTCTGATGCTGGGAGGGATTGGGGGCAGGAGGAGAAGGGGACGACAGAGGATGAGAAGGCTGGATGGCATCACCGACTCAATGGACATGAGTTTGGGTGAACTCCAGGAGTTAGTGATAGACAGGGAGGCCTGGCGTGCTGCGATTCATGGGGTCTCAAAGAGTCGGACATGACTGAGCAACTGAACTGAACTGAATCCTTAAGTAGGGGTATATTAAAATTTTCTCAATATTATTATTTTTTCTAAAATTTTAGACATAACTCTAAGAGTTTGGAGTTTCTGTATTTTGGTTTTATTCATCTGGCATAATTGTTCATGATGGCAATTTTCTTTGTCGTTTGTCTTCTCCTTCATCGAGAAAAAGTCACTTACTTTGTCCTGTTAAGAATTCCTCTTGGAAGTCTTCATTTGGTATTAAATAACTAGGTATTTGGTATTAATAACCAAGTGTCAGTAATAACCAATAGCTGCTCTGTTTGTGCTTATATTTGCAAAACAGATTTTGTTCTTTTTTTTTTTTCACCTTTTCTGGTCACTTAGTGTGATGATTGACATTTGGGAGGCTGAATTTTATTATTTGCAAGTTATAACTTCTTGTGTTCCTGGAACTTTGGCTCTGATATCATTGGCACGTTCTGTCTTGAAGGCTTGTCTGTGCTCTTTCCAGGCTTCCTCACCTGTTCCTCCAGGTGCACCCTCTCCAGCCATGACCGCTTCAAGTTGCCACACCTCCACCCACACGTGGCACCATTGCTCCCTGCTTATTCCAGCTGCATCCCTGGAGCCTATAACAGCACCAGGTGCACAGGAGTTCTCAATAACTATTTCTTGAGTGAATAATAATAGGTGTACAATTAGTTAGGTTCATCGGGAAGAAATAGAAAACTCAAATATCAGTGGCTTAAAGAGTTTTTCTCCCTCTCTTATTTAAATTCCCTAGGCCTTTAGGCATGTAACCCAGAGCACCAGGTACGACTTTTGTTCTAAGAAATGTTCAGGGACACAGATTCCTTCCAGATCATCGTGTTGCATCCCCAGGGCATGTTTTCCATCCGCAGGTCTAAGATGGCCCACATCTCAGGCCACAGGACGGGGGAAGGGTCAAAGAAGAGTCCGCAGAATCTCTTAGAGAAGGTTCCCGGGGCCTGCCAAAGATACAAGCGCTTCTCCTTGTGTAGTCTTAGCCAGAATTTCATCTCAGGGCCATGCTGCCTACAAGGGAAGCTGGGATGTGCTGTCATAATCTGGATAACTTGGTGCCCAGCTAAAAATGCCGTCACTGTGGAAGAAGAGGAAGCCATGGACTGGGGCATCTTCAGCAGTTGCAGAACACTAATCACGCACTGGAGAAGGAACTCGCAGCCCACTCCAGTGTTCTCGTCTGGAGAATCCCAGGGGCAGGGGAGCCTGGTGGGCTGCCGTCTGTGGGGTCACACAGAGTCGGATACGACCGAAGCGACTTAGCAGCAGCAGCAGCAGTGATCTGAAAAGACATGGTATTTGTGGAAACAAGAGGACTGATGGAGCATAGGGTAGTAGGAACAAAGTAGTGTGGTGGGTCAGCTACAAAGACCAGGAGGGGCTAGCCTGTCAAGGGTCCTAGACTGTAGTGCCAAGACTTCAGATATTTATCCTGGACTGTTTTTCAGGGAGGGTTCCAAAAGGAAGCAGACAATTTGAGAGGGGTGAAGTGAATTCAATGAGAGTGAAAAGTGAGTGAGTGAAATTCACTCAGTCCTGTCTGTCTCTTTGCAACCCCATGCACTGTCCTCTGTCCGTGGGATTCTCCAGATAAGAATACTAAAGTGGGTTGCCATGCCCTCCTCCAGGGGATCTTCCCGACTAAGGGATCAAAGCTGGGTCTCCTGCATTGCAGGCAGATTCTTTACCTTCTGAGCCACCAGGGAAGCTGAGTTCAGTGGAGGGACTATTTAAAGGTGGATGATGCAGGGTCAGAAGCAGCAGGCACCACATCCCCACCAGGACTGCAGAGGCAGGTGGGTAACGTTGCTGGAACCCAACAACCTCACAACTCCTGTTGTAGGAGGTGGGCGTCAGGTAAGAGCTGTGCCTTTGCAGAGCAGCACTGGCTCTGCGGCGTGTGGCCTGGACGCAGAACTGCTGACGCATCTGCAGTGCAAAATGAGCATGAAGACACCTTGTTCAAAAACTGAGGATGGCAACAGCAGAGCGTTAAACCAAATGTATTGCCTTCCTTGAGCACAGGGGGCCTGTACCTTTTGTCCAGGTTACACACCCATGAAGCTGCCCTTGACTGGCAGAGAAGAAGCTGGAGGAAAAGCACCCTAAACTTCTCTCTACTCCAGCCCTCTTTGATTTTCCCTTGCCTCTCATTGCCCACACCCAAGGAGAAGTCAAAGCCAAGGAGCCTGGTTGAGGCCATCCATGAAGGTGAGGCTGCCCATGAAGGTGAGGCCCAGCCAGGTAGGAGTGAACAGTGGGACCGCAGGAGCAGGTACAGAATACCAAGCTCACCATGCAGAGCCATTAGAGATTTTAAAGCAGAGTGACGTGTCCAGTTTATTTTTAGGAAGAACTTTTTGACAGCCGTGTGGAGAATGGATTAGAGAGCCCGAAGGCAGAAAGACCAATTAGGAGGCTACCATGATGGCTTCGTAGTCACTCTCCTTTTTAAAAAAAAAAAAAAATTCACTGTAGAAATCTATTTCTTATTTAGATTGCTAACCAAGTAACACGCACACATATAAAATTTGATGTTCATGCAACAATACTTAACCTTATTACAAGCAAAGTATTCTGATTTCATTTAGAAATATTGGTTCCATATTATGGTAATCACTTTGACCATATGTGTAAATCAAACCATCGTGCAGTACACCTTAAACTTACATAGTGATGTGTGTCAACTCTTTTTCAATAAAACTGGTGGGTGGGGGAGTGGGAATGCTGGTTCCAAACCATTTAGGTGATTCGATGAGTCACTGATGAGTCACAACATTAGTCTAAGAATGTGGTAGACAGAACAGTGCCCCACAAAGATGCCCATGTCCTTTGAGTTTGATTGAGGACCCCGAGATGAGAGGTTACCTTGCCTTGCCCGGGGCCCCCAAGGTATCAGCGCGTGGGTGCTCCGTCGCTAAGTCGTGTCTGATTCTTTGAAACCCTATGGGCTGCAGCCCGCCAGGCTCCTCTGTCCATGGGGTTCTCCGGACAAGAATACTGGAGTGGGTTGCTGTTTCCTCCTCCAAGGGATCTTCCCACCCCAGGGATCGAACCCGCATCTCCTGCATTGGCAGCCAGATTCTTTACCACTGAGCCATGTGGGAAGCCCAGGGTCTTTAAAAGGGGAAAGGGGAGGAGGAAGAGATGTGATGAAAGAGACAAAGTCTGAGTGGGGCAGCTGGCCATCACTGGCTTGGAGGAGGGAAGAAGGGGGCCATGAGCCAAAGAACACGTACCTCCAGAAGGTAAATAAGGTTGAGGAGATGCCCTCTCCCTGAAGGCTCCATAAGGAATGCAGTCCTGTTAACACCTTGATCTTCGCCAGTGAGACTCACAGGACTTTGACCTCCCGAACTGTGAGGTGGTGAATGAGTGTTGATTTAAGCTGTTGAGGTTTGTGGTGATTCATTTCAGCAACAGCAAGACCCTAACGTGAGGAGGGAGGTGAAGAGGGTCAGAGTGAAGGCAGTCAGTGTGGGGAGGGAGGAGAGACGTGGGGTCAGCTTCTCTCTCAGGGCTGAGGACCACAGCCCCGAGACAAGTCACAACTTTCTTCGTCCCATGTGTTGTAATCCTGGGAAAGTTAAAATGAATATCAGAGACTTACAGGGGGATGAAAGCCTGTTGAAAAACTCTTGTTTTAGTGAGACGTGACTGTGAATTCAGGGTGGATAAACAGAATGTGCTGTAAACCTGTGAGCGGACCTTGAAGAAGACAGACAGGGCCACCCAGATGGTTTCTTCCTGTAGTCCCAGCAGCCTGAGGAAATTAACCTGCTGAGCATAGCTGTCACGGATGAGTCTGGAGTGTATCTAGAACTTGCAAAGTGAAGCAAACTATTGATTTCTCTAGAAATGAAAGAAGAAACTGTTCCAGAACAGAAGAAGTCACACTGTGGAACTAGGAGATGAGCAGTTTGTAAGATGGACAGACAAGCACGTGAGTTAGTCCAGGATCGGTTGTGGAACACTTGATGGGCAAACCAGCCACAGGACCTGGTAACGGTCAATCAGCTCATACTTTTAAGTATAACGATCAATCTCCACTCATAAGTTACTTGTTCTGAAAACACAAATCATTAGAAGAGCAAATCTCACAATACCTAGGGTGCGTAATTTAAAATAAGTCATTTACAACAGCAAGAGAAAATATAAGGCAAATTGTCTGAGGAAAAATCTAAGGAGGCACAAGATCTTTATAGAGAAAATTATAAAACTGTAGAGATACATGTGTGTGAGCACTCAGTCATGTCCAACTGTTTGACGCCCCATGGACTGTAGCCCACCAGGCTCCTCTGTCCATGGGATTTCCCAGGCAAGAATATTGAACTGGGTTTCCATTTTCTTCTCCATAGAGACACATAACAAGATCTAATAAGTGAAATCTGTTCCATGTCTGGCCAGGGTGACTATCTTAAAGATGCTGATTTTCTCCCAAATTTCTCTGTAAGTTCAGTGCAATAAGGAGCATTACCTCCCGAGTATGTGCTTGCATGTGTGTGTGTGTGTAACTTAGAAAGATACCTGTAAAGTGCGTGTGTAAGAGCAGATGGCCAGGAGGCACCAGGAGTGCTGGAAAGGGACACAGATTCATTTAATTAAACTAAAAATTTTAAAACTCAAGTGCAATAGAAGTTGCCATAAATCATATGATAAAGTCAAACAGAGCTTGAGGGAGGAATTTGTAAATACAGGTAACTCATAAAGATTGACAGCAAAAGGAAAAGGGGGCAGCAGAAGATGAGTTGGTTGGATAGCATCAGTGACTCAATGGACAGGAATCTGAGCAAACTCCGAGAGATAGTAAAGAACAGGGGAGCCTGGCATGCTATAGTCCACGGGGTCTCAAGGAGTCAGACACAGCTTAGCAACTGAACAACAACAATAAAGCATCAGTCAGTCAGTGAGTCAGTCAGTTCAGTCCCTCAGTCCTGTCTGACTGGGACCCAGTGGACTGCAGCAAGCCAGGCTTCCTTGTCCATCACCAACTCCTGGAGCTTGCTCAAAATCATGTCCATCAAGTCGGTGATGCCGTCCAACCATCTCATCCTCTGTTGTCCCCTTCTCCTCCTACCTTCAATCATTCCCAGCATAAAGGTTTTTTCAAATAAGTCAGTTCTTCCCATCAGGTGGCCAAATGATTGGAGTTTCAGCTTCAGCATCAGTCCTTCCAATGAATATTCAGGACTGATTTCCTTTAGGATCGACTGGTTAGATCTCCTTGCAGTCCAAGGGACTCTCAAGAGTTTTCTCCAACACTATGGTTTGAAAACATCAATTCTTCGGCGCTTAACTTTCTTTATAGTCCAACTCTCATATCCATACCTGACTACTGGAAAAACCATAGCTTTGACTAGACAGACCTTTGTTGGCAAAGTAATGTCTCTGCTTTTTAATATGGTATCTAAGCTGGTCATAACTTTTCTTCCAAGGAGCAAGTGTCTTTTAATTTCATGATCTCAGTCACCATCTGCAGTGATTTTGGAGCCCCCCAAAATAAAGTCTGTCACTGTTTCCATTGTTTCCCCATCTATTTGCCATGAAGTGATGGGGCTGAATGCCATGATCTTAGTTTTCTGAATGTTGAGTTTGAAGCCAACTTTTTCGCTCTCCTCTTTCACGTTCATCAAGAGGCTCTTTAATTCCTCTTCGCTTTCTGCCATAAGGATTGTGTAATCTGCGTATCTGAGGTTATTGATATTTCTCCTGGCAACCTTGATTCCAACTTGTGCTTCATCTAGCCCAGCGTTTGTCATGATGTACTCTGCATATAAATTAAATAAGCAGGGTGACATACAGCCTTGACATATTCCTTTCCCGATTTGGAACCGGTCTGTTATTCCATGTCCAGTTCTAACTGTTGCTTCCTGACTTGCATACAGATTTCTCAGGAGGCAGGTCAGGTGGTCTGGTATTCCCATCTCTTGAAGAATTTTCCACAGTTGGTTGTGATCCATACAGTCAAAGGCTTTGGCATAGTCAATAAAACAGAAGTAGATGTTTTTCTGGAACTCTCTTGCTTTTTCTACAATCCAACAGATGTTGGCAATTTGATCCCTGGTTCCTCTGCCTTTTTAAAATCCAGCCTGAATATCTGGAAGTTCACAGTTTATGTACTGTTGCAGCCTGGCTTGGAGAATTTTGAGCATTACTTTACTAGCGTGTGAGATGAGTGCAATTGTGTGGGTTTGAGCATTCTTTGGCATTGCCTTTCTCTGGGACTGGAATGAAAACTGACCATTTCAGTCCTGTGGCCACTGCTGAGTTTTCCAAATTTGCTGGCATATTGAGTGCAGCACTTTCACAGCATCATCTTTCAGGATTTGAAATAGCTCAGCTGGAATTCCATCACCTCCACTAGCTCTGTTCGTAGTGATGCTTCCTAAAGCCCACTTGACTTCTCATTCCAGGCTGTCTGGCTCTAGGTGAGTGATCATACCTCGTGGTTATCTGAGTCATGAAGATCTCTTTTCTATAGTTCTTCTGTGTATTCTTGCCACCTCTTCTTAATATTTGTTGCTTCTGTTAGGTCCAGACCATTTCTGTCCTTTATCGAGCCCATCTTTGCATGAAATGTTCCCTTGGTTTCTCTAATTTTCTTGAAGAGATCTCTAGTCTTTCCCATTCTATTGTTTACCTCTATTTCTTTGCAATGATCACTGAGGAAGGCTTTTTTAAATCTCTCCTTGCTATTCTTTGGAACTCTGCATTCAAATGGGTATATCTTTCCTTTTCTCCTTTGCCTTTCGCATCTCTTCTTTTCACAGCTATTTATAAGGCCTCCTCAGACAACCATTTTGCCTTTTTAAATTTCTTTTTCTTTGGGATGGTCTTGATCCCTGCCTCCAGTACAATGTCACAAACCTCCATCCATAGTTCTTCAAGCACTTTATCAGATCTAATCCCTTGAATCTATTTGTCACTTCTACTGTATAAACATAAGGGATTTGATTTAGGTCATACCTGAATGGTCTAGTGGTTTTCCATACTTTCTTCAATTTAAGTCTGAAATAAGGAATTCATGATCTGAGCCACAGTCAGCTCCCGGTCTTGTTTTAGCTGACTATAGAGCTTCTCCATCTTTGGCTGCAAAGAATATAATCAGTCTGATTTGGGTGTTGGCCATCTGGTGATGTCCATGTGTAGAGTCTTCTCTCGTGTTGTTGGAAGAGGGTGTTTGCTATGACCAGTGCATTCTCTTGGCAAAACTCTATTAGCCTTTGCCTGCTTCATTCTGTATTCCAAGGCCAAATTTGCCTGTTACTCCAGGTATTTCTTGACTTCCTACTTTTGCCTTCCAGTTCCCCATAATGAAAAGGACATCTTTTTTGGATGTTAGTTCTAGAAGGTCCTGTAGGTCTTCATAGAACCATTCAACTTCAGCTTCTTCAGCAATACTGGTCAGGGCATAGACTTGGATTATTGTGATATTGAATGGAAACAAAGATCATTCTGTTGTTTTTGAGGTTGCATCCAAGTACTGCATTTTGGACTTTTTTGTTAACTATGATGGCTACTCCATTTCCTTTAAGGGATTCTTGCCCATAGTAGTAGATATAATGGTCATCTGAGTTAAATTCACCCATTCCAGTCCATTTTAGTTCGTTGATTCCTAAAATGTCGATGTTCACTCTTGCCATCTCCTGTTTGACCACTTCCAATTTGCCTTGATTCATGGACCTAAGATTCCAGATTCCTATGCAATATTGCTCTTTACAGCATCAGACTTTACTTCCATCATGTCACATCCACAACTGGGTGTTGTTTTTGCTTTGTCTCTGTCTCTTCATTCTTTTGGAGTTATTTCTCCACTGATCTCCAGTAGCATATTGGGGAGTATGTAGACTCCCATACTGGGGGGCATTTAAAGCATCAGTGCCCAGAATATTTTAATAATTACATATCAATATGAATCAACCCACCCACTAAGTAAGCAGGCAATGGCAATTCACAAAAGAGGAAATCTGAACAGCCAATAAATATACAATGACATGTCCTACTTCACTAGTCAGTGAGGAAATAAAAACAAAAATGAGATACCTCCTCACTCGCATAAAACAGCAAAACCTTTTCTATGTGACGATGTCAAGTGTTGGAGAGGATGTGGAGAAGCAGAAACTGGTCTAAGCATTTTTTAGAACAATCTGATGCTGTCTAATGAAGCGGGAGATTCCTAGCGATGCTCCCTAGAGAAACCCAAACGTGCACAAGAAGACCCACAGTACCCTCTCATTTAGGCATTGTTTAGCCTGGCAACAAAATATCCATCATTGAGAGACGAGACACAAAAATACTGGTATATTCCCACCCCCAAAGAAGAGCTATATCAGGGACTTCCCTGGCGGTCCAGTGGTTGGGATTTTGCCTTCCAAAGCAATGGGTGAGGGTTCAATCTCTAGTCTAGGAGCTAGGATACCACATGTCTCATGGCCAAGAAACAAAGGTATATATATAAAAAAAAAATGAAGGCAATGTTGCAGCAAGTTCAATAGGGACTTAAAGATGGTCCACATCAAAAGAATCTTTTAAAATAAATCTTAAAAATGATCTTTAAAAAGTACTATGTCATAGCTGAAAATGAGTTCACTAGAGCCTTGTGTATTACCATAGATAAATTTCAGAACAATAACACTGATCCAGAAAATCAAGTTGTAGCAAAAGGCATATAGTAACATGGCATGCAAAACAATGTTTATGCACACAAAATCCATATAAACATCTGTATAAAAGTCATAAAAACTTTTCTGACACTAGAATATTAAGCACCAAACTCAGAAAAAGGAAGGGGAATGCAGATGGGGAGAAGAGGGAAGACACAGCAGGTTGTAGCTGTGACGTTTGATTCATACTCTACGCTCATCATTTTATTTTATATGTTGGACCTTTTTATATGATCTACTTTTGTCTAGTTTGTCTCACTTTTTCAATTCCATAATCAGTGCTCCCATTTCATTCGGTTTATATTTTCCAATTTCTCCATCTCTTTTTTTTGATGTTCTTTCTCAAGCTTTTATCAAGTGTAGTAGAAAAGTTTTTATATGCATATATATAAATAGTATGCATAATATATATATCTTAGAAAACTTATGCCTATGCCTAACTAAAAATGTTATGACATTTTGAGTCCCCTTGTTTGACTTAGTATGGATAGAATGCTAGATTTCTAATTTTTTAAAACAAAATAGATATCCAAAAAGCAACCCAGGTTTACTGTATAGCACAGGGACCTATAGTGAGCATCTTGTAATAACCTATAGTGGAAATAATCTGAAAAATAATATATGTGTATGTGTATGTGTATAACTGAATCACCCTGCTATACTTCAATAAAATATATATATTGAGAAAAAAATCAAACCTTTCACCCTGACAATAAAGCCCCACAGTCTTGGCCCCCATGCCCAAGTCTGTCTCTGCCAACCTTTCCAATCTCTCCATCCATCACTCCCATGTACCCCTGGGCTCTTGATATACCATATACACAATGACACCATTGTGCCATTTCCTGAATAGATTTCTTTTCATAGCGCCATGACTTTACTGTTACCTCCGTGTGGACCCCACCTGGGAAGCCATTCATCCTTCCACATTCATTTTGTGTATCATCTCTGTGATCTCCAAGGGGTGCTTCTCGAACTCACACTCCCAGGAGTCATCCTTAGGTCTTCTTAGAACTCAGGTTCTGATTCTGCAGGTCTGGGTGGGGCCTCCATGAGGATCACAAGGAGAACTCCACACTTTTCCTCCAAAATCAGGATTCCTATGGCCTCCCCTACATTCCCTTACAGTATTCATTGCATTGTTCTGGGTCTGCTTTCTTTTTTAAAAAATATATATATATCCCTCTTTTCCATGAAACTCCTAAGGCTAGTTATCTCCTAGGGTAGTTTTCCTGCCCTGGACTTCACTGAACTGTCAGCACCCAGCCTTCATTCTCTGACAACCTGAAACATTCCAACATTGAAAGCATAATTGCCTTTTGCACCTCAGGTAAAACCTTGTTAAATCTGTTCAAACGTATCTGTTTAAATTATGTTTCATAGCTCAGGCCAGTAGCAACAGGTAGGTAGGACAGTAAATGCAATATTGTATGCAGATCAGGTCTGAATAAGTTCCTAATTACCGTGCTCAGCGCAAAAGGGGAGCTGGAAACCCTGAAAGATGTTCCAATCCCTTAGGGCAGAGAAAGCCATGGAGATGGGGGGAATTACTTACTTAGTCACAGGGCATGGATCTTGCTCTAGGCGTTAAGTTGGCTTATGGGAGCTTTGCAGAATCTGTTCGAAGAAAATGGGCCTTCTGAGAGTAGGAAGAGCAAAAGGGCAAATGAAGGGCTGCCTGATGAGTAGCTCTTAATAGCCTGCCCACGCCTCGCCCGCCAGGCTGCCAGTCCCGTCCGTGGGCAGGGAGCCCGCCCAGCTGTGCTCGAGGCAGGAGCAGGCAGCTGAGTGGAGGGTGGTGGAGCCTGGCACCAGCTGGCACTTGCCTGCCCGAGCCCAGTGCTGGGTCTGGGTCTCAGCGGCCACGCCCCGCCTTGGAGCAATTTTCTTCATCTTTCAGGGTCCACGGGTGCCAGATTCAACAAATACAAATATTTCAGGGGGTATATGTACACTCAAAAAGTATTCCTTATTTATCTGAGATTCACATATCGTGGGGCATCCATATTTCATTGGGTCACTGTCTCTGGGCCTCTCTTTCTTCATTTCTAAAATGGGGGTGATAAGCTGATAAACATAATAAAGGTTGTGGGAAGAAATGACTTAATACAGGGAACGTGCTTAGAACAGAACCTGGCTCCAGAGCACACACTCACCAAGGTGACTTTATTATTCCGCCTTCACGTCACTACCTTCAGCATCGTTTGTCTGAACCGTAGACACACAAGTTCTAACTGGTCACCCTGACTCTAGTTCCTTTTCCCTCCTTCCTTCCATGTGACGGCCAAGGAGATTGCTTGCAAACAGAACTCTGAGCATGCTTTTTTTTTTTCTTTTCCTGGCCATACAATATGCAGGATCTTAGTTCCCCCACCAGGGATTGAACCCCGGGCCCCCCGCAATAGAAGGGCAGAATCTTAACCACCAGGCAGTCAGGGAAGCCCCCTGAGCATGTGTTTTCAGTTCTGCTACACATCTTCTCGTAGCTCCCCAATCCACCTTCCTCTGACTGGGTGACCTTAGTGAAGGAAAATCAGAATGGAGCTGCTTTGCTCCACAGTGAGGAGGTGTGGCTTCTGCACGTCTCAGCCTGGATGGAATCTGAACTTTTGACCACTTCTCCTAAGGACGATAGCCAGAACATCCGCCAGAAACTCAAGATTCTTGTCAGACCCTTGCCCCACTCACGACAGCCTATCCACTGACAGGACCCCTACCCTAAAGCAACCCGCAGCAGCTTGTCCCTTATGAAGAAGTACTCATTTCCTGTGCCAAAGAATAGCCTCATGGCTTTCGCCCCTCTCTTTCAGTTTTATCCCCAATCTGTGTCTCCCAAATAGCAGTTCTTAAAACCCCTCTGATAAAGCTCTTTGTTCGACAAAGACTCAAGATAGCTTCGTGTCCAGCGCCTACAAGATTTGCACGCCCTCACCTTTTCAGCCTCTGTTGCCACCATCCCTGCCCTCTGGGCCCCATGCCCAGCTCTTCTTTCCTCCCTCTGTACCCTTCCTGGGCTACCCCATCTATCTGCAATCCCCGACTCCCTGTGGCCCCTGAGGTACAGCCTCGCATCCTCTGGAGCTCTGTGTTAGAGCTCCTTCTATGGCAATTTCTCTAAGCCCCCGCTGTGAGACCTCATCCACCTCCACATTTGGGTTCTCATATACCTTTATCTGCTCCTCTCATACTATATTATAATGATTTCCCATTCTTACATTATATTTTCTCTAACAAGATAACATCTGTGTGTACATTAATCTTAATCCACAGCCTAAAGCTTTTAGTTAGTATTTGAAGTATCTTAATCAGGAACTCACATCAAGGCTGGTTATCAAACATTAAAAAATAAATAAACAAACATAACCCTGGCAGGAGTTTCCAGCCCAGAGGAGACTGCAGCAACTTCAAACACCTTTCTCACTGTCTTCACCAGAGGCTGTGCTCTCTGGCTAAGGGATGTGGAAACAGCTTTTCATTTCTGGAGTGGGCGGTGTTGAGGGAATATGGTGGACTTGTATGGGAACCACTGTCCTGTCAAGAGTAGAAGAGAGGGAAACCCAAGGTCTCAACCCCACTTCACTCAGTCCTTCCACTTCCTGGAGGTTTCTGCCATCTGATTTGCTTAAGCTGATTTATTGTTGGCATACAGTTTCATTTGCCACCAGTGAAACTTTCATGCAAAGTGTTTATTGGAGAGCCTGAAAGAACAGAGAGCAAGGACTTACCCAAAATTTGGGGACAGCTGGAGAGACTGATTGGTGTTCTACCTGCTTGCTAACAGAAGTTGGTTCATGTTTGAGAATGTGGCCTAAGACTTGCTCTCTTTGCTACACACACCTGGTAGGGACGGGGGCGGCTGGTGGGGCTGGGGGGAGGCAGGATGCACCTGTACCCTTCCATGTGTCCCAAATCATTGAGGCCACCGTCATCCAGCAAAAAGGGCCAGACACAAGCTACACCAAATTGCTTCAGTTTGCATCACCTTCAGAGACTGATATTCAATACCTTTTTGACTCTGGCCCCTCCCCCTGCAGCTAGTACCGCTGTGGGTGTTTATACTGAAGGAGCAGGAAAAAGCCAAGACTCTTTATTGCTGAGCCAGCTTCAAAGCATTGAGGACAGACCCAGACATCTGGTTAGCAAATAGGCTCAGGATGCAAATACGTGAGGCTTCCCTGGTGGCTCAGCAGTAAAGCACATACATGCCAATGCAGGAGACCTGGGTTCAATCCCTGGGTCTGGAAGATTCCCCTGGAGAAGGAAATGGCAACCCACTCCAGTATTCTTGCCTGGAGAATACAATGGACAGAGGAGCCTGGTGGGCTACAGTCCATGGGGTCGCAAAAGAGTCAGGAAAGACTGAGGGACTAAACAACATCAACAGTGAAAACATGTAGGAAAAGAAAGACTACACAACAAGTTACCTTATGATATCTTTTTCTTGAAATTGTTTTTGTAAGAAACAGCTTTCCCTCTTGAAAATTCATACCATCCCATTAGCAGTAAAGGCATTGAAGAATCTTTTTTTTTTTTAAGAATCTTTAAAAAAAAAAAAAATCCCTCTCACACACTTTGCCTGTTGGTATTTTTCCTCAAAACCCATAACCTTAGTCTAAACATGAGAAATATCAGACAAATCCAAATTAAGGCATGTTCTACAACACACGTGGACAGCACTCTTCAGAACTTTCAAGGTCATGATAAACAAGGAAAGCCTGAAAAACTGTCAAAGACTGGCGAGACTATGGGGACATAATGACTAAGTGCCATGTGGGATCCTGGATGTGCTCCTGGAACAGAAGGAGGACATTAGTGGAAAAGCTGATGAAATTCAAATATGACTGGAGCTTCGTTGGCAGTACTGCACCAATGTTAACGCCCTCAGTTCAGTTCAGTAACTCAGTCATGTCTGACTGAGACCCCATTGTCTGCAGCAAGCCAGGCTCCCTTGTCCATCACCAACTCCTGGAGCTTGCTCAAACTCATGTCCATCGAGTCAGTGATGCCATCCAACCATCTCATCCTCTGCTGTCCCCTTCACCTCCTGCCTTCAATCTTTCCCAGCAGAGTCTTTTCCAACAAGTCAGTTCTTTGCATCAGGTGGCCAAAGTATTCGAAGCTTCAGCTTCAGCATCAGTCCTTCCAATGAATATTCAGGACTGTTTACTTTAGGATTGACTGGTTTGATCTCCTTGCCATCCAAAGGACTCTCAAGTGTCTTCTCCAACACCACTGTTCAAAAGCATCAATTCTTCAATGCTCAGCCTTCTTTATGGTCCAACTCTCACATCCATACACAATTACTGGAAAAATCATAGCTTTGACTATACGGACATTTGTCAGCAAAGCAATGTCTCTGCTTTTTAATATGCTAAGTTAGCTTTTCTCCCAAGGAGCAAACATCTTGTAATTTCATGGCTGCAGTCACCATCTGCAGTTAACGCCCTAGTTTTGACTAACATACTACGATAATGAAAGCTGCTGATATTAGTGGAAACAACATGGAGGAAATACAGGAGTTCTGTATTTTATAATTCTATAAAAAGTTTTGCAACTTCTCCCTAAACCTAGAATTATTCCAAAATAAAAGCTCGTTTAAAAGGGAAATGTGTTTTGAAAATAAAGGTAAATATTTGACTGACTGGATTTCTTTTAGAAAGATCTTTAGGAAGGTTAACCAGATAACCTTCACAGTCAGCTTAAAAAACAGGTGAGGGAATGAACAGTTCTGCCTGATCCCATAAAGAGAGGAAGCCACAGGTCTGCTCCAGGGCAGTGACCGGGACTCCTGGCAGACAGACAGACGGACGCTCCCTGTCGCAGAGGCGGGACCAGAGCTCTGCCATAGCTCGCCTTTCTCACCCCTGATTGACTTCGCCCACCCCGTCAGCAGACAGTAATCACGCCTCCCTCCCCTGGAAGTCAGGGCTTGTCGCTGGACTGTGGGCTCTTCTTCTGAGAAGCCTTCGGTGACTCATTTCCTGGGACCCCAGAGTCTCCATGCCTGGTCTTCTGCTCTTGGACATCTCAAGGTCAATCCTCCATCTTGCCCATTCCTGCACATTGCTAGGGTAACAGTAGTAATGTCTTTGCTAAAACCAGGTGTGAGCTCCCTGTGCTTCCAAACCTTCACCTCCGTCCTGACCCTCGATGCCATTTCCATCCTTCAGTGCCCTAGACAGGAGCTGCCATTGGTAACCGCTGTGCCCCAAGGTCCTCTCCCATCCTCTCTCCTCCCAACACCTCATCCTCTGTACTCGGGGAACTTCACAGTATGTACACCCAACAGCTGTGGCCACCTCGGAGAAGATAGACAAGAAACTTGTAAACACACAAGTAAGACAACTCAAAATACAGATTGGCATCGTGAAGGAAATAAACCAGCCTGCTTGACTTGCAGATAAAGTGTCGGGGCATTTATGTGGCGGCCTCACCTGAGGCATGAAAGGGAGCTGGCCTTGTGAAGATCCCTGGAGAGTGCAACTGGCCTAGCAAATTCAAAGGCCTTGGGGTGGGAATTCTTGGAGCATTTGAGGGAAAGAAAGAAAAGCAGAGTGACTGGGGTGGGTGAGGGGGGGTGACTGAGGGATGTGGAGGGTGAAGGAAGGGGTAGGGAGTGAAAGAGGGTGAGCAGGGGTGAGTGAGGGTGAGGAGGGGTGAGTGGGTGAGTGGGGATGGGTGGGTGGAGAGTGGGGGGGTAGGGGAATGAGTGGGGTGATTGAGGGTGAGTGAAGGGTGAGTGGAGTGATGAGGAGTGAGTGGGGCAGATGGCTGAGGTGAGTGGAGGCTGAGGGGGATGGGTGTGGAGTGAGTGGAGGGTGAGGGGAGATGGGTGTGGAGTGAGTGGAGGGTGAGGGGGGATGGGTGTGGAGTGAGTGGAGGGTGAGGGGGGTGGTTGGGGTGAATGGAGGGTGGGGGGGTGGGTGTGGAGTGAGTGGAGGGTGAGGGCGGATGGCTGAGGTGAGTGGAGGGTGAGGGGGGTGGGTGTGAAGTGAGTGGAGGGTGAGGGGAGCGGGTGGGCCAGGTCTACTCATGCAGGATAGGGGGAGGTGAGGAGACGCAGGTTTCATCCTACCTGCTTCTTGTGTGTGGAACCAGGACAGCACAAAGGCGTGAGTGCCAGGCCCTGTCTCCTGAGGGGCGTTTGGTTTTCTCCCCCAGCCTCAGGAGTGGAGCTCTATGGGCCAGGCCTCCGTCACATGCCCCACACGTCGCCCTGTTGGGAAGACAGCAGCTCCTGCTCCAGGACGTGGGGAGAGGCTGCAGGGGCGGCACACAGAGCTGCCCTGACAGGCAGGACCACACTTAGGAGACAAGGCAGAGGCCTCTGAAACAGCTTCCTTCCTCCTGGCTCCTTAGACCTAGGAAACCAGCCTGACATTTTACATCAATCAGACCATCCGGAAAACAAATGTCTGTAACAAATGACAAATAGGTTAGAAAATGGAAGAATTCATGGGGGAAAGGGAGGGGTTTACAATTCTGTTTCCAGCCCATTAGCCCTGAGCTTTGAGAGGTCAGATAAAGGGGTGTGATCAGTGAATTTCCTTCCTCTTTGTGATGGTAACCGTAACAACAAGCATGTTTTGAACACACCGTGCAAGCCAGGCACACAGTATGTTATCAGGCCGTTTACCTGGAAATTTACAATCTTCATAACCACCCATTTTTCAGATGAAGGTTGGGAAGTTGAAGAACCTGCCCACGATCATGTCACCAGAAGATGTAAGATTCAAACCCTGATTAGGGACCCTAGGGTCTTAAGCCCTACCCTTGGGTGGCCGGGCACCTCCAGTGTCTGCTCCAGGCCTGTTGGGCGCTGGTAGAGCTGCTCCCTGGGTCTGGCAGCTGCCCAGAGGCTGGGCCTGTTCAAGCAGGAGCCGCCACCCCTTGGGGAGCTGGCTACCACTGCCAGGGCTGAAGGCCAAACTGAAAGGAGCCCAAGGACTGGTGGAGTCAGGATGATCGCTGCTTATATTCCCCTGAGGGGTAAAGGGGAAGAAACTGTGGTTTTGATGAACGCATTTACCCTGGCCTCTGGTTGACTCCACACCCTACCTCATCTAGAGGCTTCTTCCTAGGTGATAGTTGAGATGTAAGTCTTTATTTAATTTGTTACAACATTGAATCTGTTTTCTGTTTTGGTTTTCTGGCTTCAAGGAACGTAGGATCATAGTTCCCTGACCAGGAATCAAACCCAGGACTCTGGGTGCATCCCCGTGGTGGGTTGAACTGAGGCCCCCAAAGATACACCCAAGGCCCAGCTCCCAGAACCGTGAATGCAGACTCACCTGGAAAAAGTGTCTCTGCAGTTTAAGAGGTGAAATCGCTCTAGGTTTCGGTTGGGTCCTAAGTCCTAAGACAGATGTTCTTACAGGAGCAGAGGGAGGTCTGGGACACAGACACATGGAGGAGAAGCCACAAGACGAAGCCGAGGCTGGAGTGACGAGGACGGGTGATGAGGAAGCTGGAAGAGGGAACAAGGGTCCTCTTCCTCTGAGGCCTCCAGGGGGCCCGTGGCCAGGCTAGCATCAGGAGTTTGGACTTTTGGCCCTGGGAACCATGGAGGGTGATTCTCTGATGCTTTAAGCTGCCAGTTTGTGGTGATTAGTTAAGGTGTCCCTGAAAGCTAACAGGGTTCTGCCACTCTCGTCCTTAGGCCTAATAAACTAGTTACACTGCACCCCCTTTGCCTCCCAGGCAATGGCATGCAGTGCTGAGTCACTCAGTCGTGTCTGACTCTGCGACCCCATGGACTATATAGCCCACCAGGCTCCTCTGTCCAAGGGATTCTCCAGGCAAGAATACTGGAGTGTCCAAGGGATTCTCCAGGCAAGAATACTGGAGTGGGTTGCCATGCCCTCCACCAGGAAATCTTTCCGGCCCAGGGTTCAAACCCACATCTCTTATGTCACCTGCATTAGCAGGCAGGTTCTTTACCACTAGCACCACGTGGGAAGCCCCATCCCCCAAGCAAAGGGAGAAAAGGAATGGATAAGAGCAGGCCATCTCTGCCCAGTGCACTGGTTTTCGTAGGCAGAGCCCCAGGGCAGGACGTGGATGCCGGCCATGGTCCAGCTTCAGAAAGGGCCCTCTTCCAGCGCTGGGTGCCCCCTTCTCCCAGACGGACTCTGGGCAGCTCCCAGGGGTCCAGCCAGACCCTCCCTCCCTGCTGGGGGGCGCAGGTCAGTCTGTCTTTGATGATTGCATCTCTTCTCCCCGCGTTAGCCTCCAGGGGCAGGTGCTCCCTGCCCCTCTCTGGACAGGGCCTGGTGGGGCCACCCAGCACATCTCCCTCCGGGCCACTTTCCCCTTGAGTCTCCTGAGTGCTTAGTGACTCCAACTTCTCTGGCTCCATGTTTACCAACAACTCCCACAGACAGCTAATCCTATCGTTTCCTTTCAGATTTTTCTAGTTTCACTCAAAGTACGGTTTCCGAGCCCTCGCGGGGCTGGGGGTGCCTCGCGGTTGGGGCTCCATGGGGACATCCCCAGCTGCTGCTACGTGAGCTGGTGCCACAGCAACCTGCCAAAGTGATGCCCGTCAGCTGGCGGTTGACACGGCAAGTTCATCCTGACCACGATGTGTGTGTGTGTGTGAGAATGAGTATCTGAGTGTTGTGAAAGTGTGAGAGTATGTGTGTGTGTGTGTGAGAGTGTGAGAGTGTGTGTGTGTTTGACACAGGCAGGTTCATCCTGAAGGCTCTTTTTCTTCTCTGTGTCCATGTGTGAAAGAGAGTGTGAGTGTGTGTGCTGCTGTCTCTGAGAGTGTGTGCATGTGTCTGAGAGTGTGTGTGTGAAAATGAGTGTATGAGTGTTGTGAAAGTGTGAGAGTATCTGTGTTATTGTCTGGAGAGTGTGTATGTGTGTGAGTGTGAGAGTGTGCGTGTGAGACTGAGTATGTGAGTGTTGTGAAAGTGTGAGTGTGTTAGTGTCTGTGAGTGTGTGTGTCTGTGAGAATGTGTGTGAGAGACTGAGTATATGAGTGTTGTGAAAGTATGACAGTGTGTGTGTTAGTGTCTGTGAGTATGTCTGTGAGAGTGTGTTGTGAGACTATGTGA